>NC_056742.1:45663722-45796222 GCF_019279795.1 Protopterus annectens
TGCATGTGCCCTGTTCAGATACCACAATACTGGTGGCCTGTTGCCATCAATTAAACCTGCATGCTGTTGTAATGTCCACTGTTGTTCTATATATGTGCATGTGTTATGCTTGCTTTTCAACTGTTGAAACTCTGGTGTGTTGGGTTAATGGGAATACTTCTGCATGTAGTTATAACTAACTGGGAATGCTGTTGTCTGTTACTAACCCATATCTTTATTAAATTCTCCAAAATATAGTTAGTATGGGAAGGCCGGTCCCATCTGACCCACCTGTCCCACCTCAGCTGGCCATGGGACCTGGCACCAGCAGGTCCAGTGCCCAGCCTGGGACGTCCACTTCCATTGGCCCTGTGCCACATTCAGGTGGAAGTTCTGCAGGGGATGGAACTCGGCCCCCCGTGTAAGCGTGGGTGGATGTGGGCCACCTATCACCCTTCGAATGGTCCGGGCTGTGGTGCGTAGAGAGATTGAGTGTTCTGTTGCAGAACCTCTATGCCAGCTTGAGGCACGAGTGGTGCAACTCCTGGGTGAGCCTGCCCCTCCTACACAGCCCCCAGCACAGCCACCCTTTGGGCTGTGAAGGTGCAGTGGTGACTGCCCATGGGTGGGGATCTTAGTTCCACTGTTGCCATCTGTGGGCTCATGGGCTTGCAATTTCCAAACATCCCTCCCCGTCAATGGTGTTCACCCACCACATGTGTCATATTCCGCCCCTGTATGCATCTTGTTTGTCTTCTCTGTTTACCTCCCCAACCTGCCTCCCTAAATATACCTACTTCCCCTACCCCACATTCCACTCTCACCTGAAAAAAGGGCAATATGCTCCCCAAAAAAAAATATATGCACCATACATAGCTGCCTATTTTGCACACATGTTCCCTGGACACATAAAATGTAATTTATTTGGCATTACAACATACTTTATTGTCCTCACCCCTCTCTCAGGGGTTGGAGGTTTCATATGTACCTCCAAATGTATTCCATATGCACAGCTGTTGCTGTTAAAGAAATGGGCAGCTGTGGACCTTCCCTACACCCATCCTGCACATCCCAAGCTATTTTACCTACTGTCTTTCCCTCTTTGTTCCCCTTTTTCACCACTTTCCTATCTCCCCATTTTTCTTTTCTTTCAAAGAAACGAGCACAGGGGTTAGCAGGAGTAAGCACTATTAAGCAGTAGTTAGCAGGTTTGCACGAGTGTGCGCATGTTTGCGCTTAGCTAAGCATTGCTAAGCATCTCACAAACCCATGCAAACCTGCTTATAACTGCTTAAAAGTGCTTTCGTCACTCTGTATGTGAGGGCCCTTGTTCTGCTCAGCAGCAAAATAAAACACCTCTGTCAGTCTCGACCCCCAGACCTTGCACAAACTACACTGCATGAAACTACGATAGGTATACAACAAGTTGGTGCTGAAATAAATATATCATGCATCAAAATGAATGAATGTAAAGGAAAAATAGGAATGCCATACCTCACAACTTGTTCTGTGGATCTTTACCACCAATTTTTGTGGGATTACATTACCTGACTGTGATGAGAGAAGCAGCCATTCTAGCAGGAAATAATGTTACACCATCACTTTACAACCCCCGCACAGTATCATAGCAGGACAAACACTGGCATATCTGTTTAGGGCAGAGGCCATACCTCCCAATTGTCCGTAATTTTCAGGGATGTCCTTGATTTTGAAACAAAATTTAGCTCTGTCCCTCTGAATCCTTCCGAAAACTACTGACTTTGGCCAGAAAGGTGGTCAATTACACGTAATGAGTAATGACAATAATTAAGGGTTAGACACTTCTTTTACTTCAGAAAATGTGTATTAATCCATATGCTCTGGTTCTCTCAAAGTCTCAACTTAATGGCACTAATATTTTAAAGGTGTCCTTGACTTTTTCTTTACTTTTCCCTGAGTCTGTTCAAATATGTACCTGAGTGTTTGAGGTCTGGCAGAGGCAGAAACACAGAGGCATATCAACCTTTCTGCTGTTACATACTGTGCAAATAGCTTTGGAAGGAGTTCTGGAAGCATACCCTTATGTAGGAATACAACACTGAAATACAAAAGGATGTAGCCATGTACTGGTAGCAACCAACTGTAACAATGCCATTGCTCTAGTGTTGAAAATACCTGTGTAGTGCACAGATAAAGAATAGCAGGCTAATCTCTGACTATCATGTGGATAGGTCCACAGTTGGGAGTTACGCAGACAGACTACTTGCCTTGATAAACTAACATGTACACAGCAATCCTATAAGTCCAGCAAGATAAAATTCACACAATAATATGTACACCCTCTGTACATCTGCACCCCTACCCAAATGTAGAATATATCTGTGTGTGCAGGGTCTACAAAGGATGTAGGTAAGCATACTCACAGTACTGAAATGTGTCCAGTTTTCTTGAGCAGATTGTGCTGATGTAAACACTAAAAAAGCACAAACTGTTTAGAACTGAGTAAATGAATATTCACAGTATAGCAGTTCATAAACAATTCTTGTGCCAAAGGAATACATCTCAATAACTAGCTTTGTATGGTAGTTAATTGTAAAATTTGAAAAGAAAGTACATCCTCCCATGTATCTTGGGGTAGCATTTTGAGGGGTGAGTACATTTCTACACTGACAAGTGTGTACTGTAAGCAGCAACATTTAGGTCTGAGTACAAAATGTAAATCACTGGCTACACCCCTGGCTTCTGATATAAGAACTATACCAACCTTCTGTCTTAAACAATGATGTCCACACCAAGCAAGGATGATCTCCTTTTTGGAAAGCTGAAAGGGTCACACCTACCTGAGTTAGCAATTTATAGTACTGGGTTGCTATGACCAACAAACTCAATCACTCTATTGCAGAGACTGACAGAGACAGAGACAGAGAGAGAAAAGGAAAAAGAAAAATAAATAATATCAAATCATAGAAAGGAAAGGTAAGTGACACATATGTATTTACTGGCATGTGGTAGATGTTTTTGAAGAGTAGTCTACATAATGTGAACCATTCATATGTGACAGCAGTACTTATCTATGCACAGATGTCCTGCTTAACTACTGCTATGGACAATACAGTGTGCACCTGTGGGCAGTGGGACATGCCTGTGAAATGTGTAGCTCAGCATTAAATGTCAAAGGTCTGATCCATGTTATCTGTGTTCTATACAGTAGTGTGGCCAATGGCTGTTGGGGGGGGGGGGAATTAGCGCTACCATTATATAAACATGGGTGTGACAGAGCAAGACATACATGATAGTCATATTAAAGTGTAGCTTATCATTGGCAACTGCTGTAGCAGTCTAGTATGCTTATCTAGCATTTGTAGTTATATATACCCCTCTAATGTTAGTGTGTGTTCACATGTGACATCTGTTTGTGTTGCAGCAAGGCCCAACTGTTCAGTTGTGAGGTCCAGGGACGTACAAGAGTGTGGACCTTGTGTGTGTATGCCACACACATATGGAGAAATATATATTTGTCATATATATTCGCATCCGTATATGTGCATAGAGCAGGGACATATTGCAACTGTTTGTGAAGGGTGGAGATATATATGTTGGTGAAGGTTAGTATGCGCATATTTGTATGTAGGTTTTAGTGTGTGACAAACAAGACAGCATACAGTGCTGGTATATGACATGTGGTGGTTAAACACTGTGGGTGGTTTGTTCAGTTTGCAATGTTGAAGCCAGTGAGGCCTGCTAAAGCTACCTGGGCTGTGAACGCCTTCAATGCATTTATCCCAAGACTGTGCAATTTAATTACATTACTGTATACCTCACATCCTTTGTATAATTGATATTCTCACTATGAAAGGTAAAATGTATATGTGCCTACATATATATGTATATGTACACCAATGGATGTGTATATGTATATGTATATACACACACACACACACACACACACACACACACATATATATATATATATATATATATATATATATATATATATATATATATATACTCATACACACCTACATCTACTTGTTGCAATATATTCTCTGTACTGTTAACTGACTGTGATGATCAATGTGTTTGTGAATACGTCAAAGATATGTATCTGTGGGATAGCTTAGTGGGAAACTGTTTATGTCATGGTATTATGGGTCCTTATTTTGATCCTAGCAAAAGCTGTGTCTTCTGTTACTAGGCAGAAAAAGTGCTATTGCATACAGTGTGATTAAGTCCCTTGGTTTTAACTAGGGTGTGTCATTGGAGGCTAAAGCACTACATCTGTGATTATTGATTGGTACTCATGTTGAATCCAAATCTTGTGTGTACTGTAGTACTACTTGAAGCTCTGAGCCTGTACAGCAAAGTATGGTATATGTCCACATTGCTTGCATCCACTGTTTTGTGTGGTCCCTATATTCATCACAGATTACATTTCTAAAGAATAAGGTTGTGTAAGTACTGACACACAGTACTGTATAGTACACACTGAAAGCTTATCTGGGTTGTCATACCTTTGTGTCCTGTAATTATGTCTAATGTGTGTGTGGGTATGTCTGTAACATGTCCTTTGACATATGTGTGGTAAAACATATAACTGCATATCTAGCAACATTCATAGTGTACTACAGCAGTATGCGACCTATATTCCCAATTGTGCACATATTTTGGACACGGGTTTGCCATTAACAAGTTGTGTGGTATAATAGTAATACATTTACTGGACCTTACACTCTTTGTGATGGATGATATATTTCTTTACACATCAGATTGATGTATATCTGCTGTGGTTAGGTGTTGGATCATATTGCATACAGTGTGCCAGGTACTCTTGTATAGTCTTATATAGTGATTTCATTTAGTTGCTGTGCAGAACATGGTTCATTAGATTGAGAGTGAGCCAGGCACTTCCAAGCAGTTGTGGGGTGAGCAGTAATAAGTGGCAGTTAATGTGTTTCACTCTTGCTTAGCTAATACGTTGCTTTATGACAGTTCAGTGATATCTGTACTGTATAATGTTAAATTTGCCATATGACTTGCTCAGACATATTTTTGTATTTATGTCTTCCAGGGACCATGGCACATCGCAAGAACCCCACCTACAGTAGTGCTGAAGATGACATAATTACTACCAGTATGATTCAGTACTACAATCTCATGTTCTCATGAACCAGCCAGGACCAGCAGGAGCGTACTGCAGTGTGGCAAGATGTTGTCCGCAGGGTTAATGAAGTAGGTCTGCATAACCGGACATATGATCAGGTACACCACCACTGCAGTGATATTCTCAGAGATGTCCGTCAGCGTGCTGCTGATGTGCAGAGACAACAGCTTGCAACAGGATGTGGTGTTAATATCCACCCCCCCTCACCAGAGTGGAGGAGCTGCTCCTGAGCTTGGTGGCACCTGCCCAATAACAACAGCAGCAGACATACACCATGATGGAGGTTGGAGCCACCCAGCAAGCACACATGGAGCATGCAGGTAACGTGGCATATCTGTAGACTACTGTTATCTGTATTGGTAGATCATGCATATGTGAGATGTGGAGTGTGTCATTAAAAGATGTGGAGCCTGTTGTTGTGCAATACTATTAATTTGGAACATAATCTGTAGTCCTGTGAATGTAAACTGTTGTTGTACTGTAAGATTGCAAACACACAGTAGCAATGCCACAGTTGTGGCCACTGACAAACTGCCTCATCTCTATGTAGGTCCCTCTGGGGTGATATCAAGGCAGCGGACAGATGCTGGTGAGTGTGCTCTACATTTATTATTGTAAATAAAAAGTGCATGTCATAGTTAAGGTGTAGGCCGTGTACACAGTTAACACACCTACCCATAATGCATGCTGTACATGTTTGGTGTAAGACCACACACATCGCACTAATGTGATTAGCTGCCTCAAACACATGCAATACCTAGACCATCTCAAACAAATGTGGCTAGACTGTAGTGACCATTGGATAGGCACAGTTGATACTCAACATGCACATAACATACACATCTATGTCATACTCAGAGCATTTTAACATGCTACACATAAAGGATTCCCAAACCCTCTGTAAAGACACACTCCAGTATCCAAAATCTCATCCACACATTGCACATAATATACCTGAGGGGTAGAGGCCTATCATGGGGCATTTAAACACTCTGCAACACACTATACATTCATGTCAGGAAATGCTCCTTATTGGCCTCCTTACAAACTCATGTAACAACTGTTTGTGAAATGGTGAATGCGGTACAGCATGAGTACTGCTGGTTTGGGAAACATTTGTAACCTTGAGTGACCACATGATGCTTCATGATGATGGCCTATGGTACTATACCCCATCCAGTTATTGTAACCACAGTACTACACATAGCTTTCATTGCTATACACCTTGCTATACACCTTAATGTTGAGTGTGTGCACACATATGCACCTCTAAACAATATGCATACCAATCACCATTTGCACAACTGACACATATATGTCTTATGATGCTATTGAGTTTTGAATACCTGCACAGCAATGTTGTGTCCATGTATGCATTGTGTTCCAGGGGGAGGCTCATCATCTAATAACAAAACACATGCATCAAAGCCATGTATACTGTTAGTAACAAGGACTGTCTACACTTGCACTGTATGCTGTTGAGCAACACATGTCCTTCATGCTGACATGTGTGATATGACTGTTTTGCTTGTGATACTATACCTCACCATCACCTGCTATTTGCATGTTCTGCGATTGCTGGTGTTGTGTGTGTCTGCTTTAGGGAGGAATGTATTTTTGTGTGTGTGCATGTGTGCATCTGTGCATCTGTGCATGTGTGCATGTGCGCATGTGTGAATGTGTGTATGTGCACTTATGCGCATGTGTGCATGTGCACATGTGTGCATGTCTGCATGTGCACATGTGTGCATTTGTGCATGTGCGCATGTGTGCATGTGGTCTGACATAATGTTCAGGTCTTAAAGTGTGATTCCTGTTTTCCTCTCACAGTTGCCGAGGTGGGGCTGGTTCAGTACAGCAGGGAACCTGATGTCACTGAGGCAGACAGTGTTCATGAGGATAGGTGTATTGAGGCACAGGCAGGTTTGTCAGCGTCTGTTATTGGGCCACCAATTGACAGTAAACAAGCCTCCAACCCATCCATGCACACAGTCATTGCCCTTAGCTGAGGGACAGTGTACGGTTGGCACTGGCCAGGACAGTGTGGTATCTATGGAACATGTATCAGGACACAGCAGCCATAGCCAGATGTCTGGAATGGTACCACATAGGCAGATGCCCAGGGGTTCTCATCAGAGCACTGATGGTCATCATGCCCCTGGCAGACGTGCCACACCTCTTTCTACCACACGCATGTTCCAGGCTGTCATGGAGGCACAGACACAGATGGAGGGGTACACCAGATAGGCACTAAGAGCACAGAGGGCTCATAACACCTCTGTAAATGACAGTATCCATGACCAAGCAGGTGCCATACGTAATTACACTGAGGTCATTGATAGACGTTGGGGTGAGACATTGGATGTCCTCCACAATGTCATGTCCATGTGTCAGGACAATGCGGGATGGTTGAGATGTCGATGGGGATGTATGCCAGCAACATCAGCAGCTGGAGGTCACCGTGGAAGTCCAGCAAGTCACAGCCACTCTCGTAGTGCCAGTACCAGCCCCAGCAATGTTGGGGGGGCTGTCCATAGACCGTCCTAGAAGACCACATGCACGTGGCTCTGGCCAGTCCCAGCAGGGACCTAGATCCAGTGGACATATGTAAACCTCTTCAGATAGTACCGAGTCTGGATTAGTACCTGATACTCTGTGTAGCACCCCTGCCAGGCACAGGTTCCATATCCATGGCCAGAGACGGTGATCTGTAAAGCCTGCCAGGTACAGTCTGTAGCTGTCTCACAAATCCCCGTATATGGCAGCCACATGGTGGAACTGTGTGCATACAGACACACACACACACATAAACCAGAAACCTAGGGCAAACATACCCGCATACATTACATCAACTTTGGCCCATAACAGTACTCATGGCCCTCACACACACATGTTGATTGTATGGCTCAGTGTAGGCCTCTGGCAAACCAACAACACACCCTGTGCATATGATGAAACCTGTGCCACCTCCTGTCATCTGTAACATTGATGCAGGAACAGGCTAACATGGTGCTGACGCACAGGGTGACTTTAATAAAGTATAGCAATGGTTGAATGTGTAGCATGTTGTCAGCACTAAAGTGTAATGATATCCTTGAAGGTGTAGCTGAGAAGGCATGATGCATTAAAGCTGTAATTAGCAATGTTGCATTGTTTCCACCAGTGTTTATTCCAATTGTGTTTTGTTTGCCCATGTGCCACTTGGCTGATGTGTGTAGTTGTGTCAGCATGTGTTATACAGTGGAGACTAAGTGTGGGGTGTGTGCAGCACAGGTCTGCAGGTGTACATTTGTGAACATGGTGGAGGTGCACTGTCTGCATGTGCGTGCATACTGAACACATGGGCAGGGTGACATGCCCTGTATTGGCCAGTGTTAACACTCCATACTTTCTACTGGCGGCCAGCATGCATTGTACTACACACATTTTGGAACTTGAGTACACATATGTGTGTATGACACTGGTTGACACTGTGCTGTGGGTGATGCTGTTGTTACTATCTGTCATTGGTTTGCATTACTAAGGTTAACACTGTCCCAGCTGCATAATCCTTTATTAATGCACACTGTTCACCTACAGGGTTGCATGGACCTTGCTATCACAAACACAAGACATTCTCACTTATACAGTAAAAGTGCATTTGTCTCATGGACCCCTGCCATAAACTAAATATATAATAGAAGGTGTGAAGTTGTACCAAAAGAGTTACATACCAAAAAAGGATAACCTCTCTGGTCAGTATCATTGAGAAATACAATCCCTCAATAAACATACAAGGCAAGCTTCAAAATGCAAAATGGCAAGGATTTCAAAGACAACACTAACGCATTCTTCAGTGTTGCTCATAATCTACAGGGGAAATCTCAGATCGGGTCACAGTTAATGTAAATGGTCACAAAGTACACTTACCTGACTGACATTACCAATTCCTTGTAAGACAGTTTGAATGCGGATTTCACCACCCTGTCATTACACAAGGGCCACATTTTCAGACCTGAAGAATGTAAAACCTGATGATTCACAGACTCTCTAGTTAAAACATCTCTTTAACAAAGTACACACCACAGTGGCAATGGTACTGGACAGTGTCCCTGGCTGTGTCATACACAAGCTGACATATGAAGTCACCACTCACCTAAACGGTCTGTCCAGATGCAGCCTCAATACAGGTTACATACTTGTGGAATGACACATACTAATAGTGTTCACAGTCTACAAGGGTTGACCTACGACGTCTTCTTCTTCTTCTTCTCCTTTCGGATGCTCCTATTAGGGGTCGCCACAGTACATCATATCTTCCTGGCCTCTGCATCTTGCACTATCACACCATCCACCTGCATGTCCTCTCTCACCACAGCCATAAACCTCATCTTAGGCATTCCTCTTTTCCTGTTACCTGGCGGCTTCATCCTTAACATCTATTTCACAATATACTCTGCATCCCTCCTCAGCACATGTACAAATCAACTTAATCCTGCCTATCTGGCATGGTCTACTAACCTTCAAACCTGGCCTGACCCTCTAATATACTTATTCTTAAACCTGTCCACCCTCATCACACCCAGTGCAAATGTTAACATAAATTTATTAAGGGTAGAACTACAACAGGTCCTGGAAACTCTCACCCTATAAGCCAGACCAATGTTATCTGGAAGGCTATGGAGCACAGCATTATGGAACTCATTAACAGAGACATTATGAACCTGCAAACACTGTGCCATACCCACTTAGGTTCTCTAAAGGCCAGATAATGGCTCCTCCACCTAGTAGACGTCAAGCCAGTCAAAAAGGCTATAGGTGAGGGAGGGTAGGTCACCACAGCCAAGCTATAGCTCACCAGCAATTCATACCCATCCCACATACTGGTATTATACATAACCTCAACAGACTGACCATAAACGATTGTTAGATGATGGCTTGACAACTGACACACAGATGTAGGAAACACAGTAACATTTGCATCCTCCATGTACTATTCTATGCCAGTAACAAGTGGTATTCACCTGCACTCAGTCCTGGGATCACTCCTGTTTGGCATATAGCTTTCTTAGGTACAAGTAAGCACAGTAGGGATATGTCTGCCCACGTTTGATGACAATGCATACTGTGGGCTATACTTAATTCTCCAGATGACACACACATCCTCCAAAAGGGTATCATACAGACAGATACCTGATGTCAAACTCATGCTGTAAAGCTATAAGCCTAATAAAGCATAGTTATCCACTTTTAGAAAACAAAGTATTCCAAGAGTACCACATAGGTAGTAGCCCCCAAAATGTGGAACAGGTACTAATGTATACATAGAGCCATGTGTTAAGTCATCTCTCCTATAATGATCACATTACCAAAGGGTTTTGAAAATCCCTCTGTGGAACACATAAGCAATAAAGGGTTTGCATGCAGATCCATAGAGGTTGTTGCACACCTATAATGATTAGTTATCTTTGCCAGACTTTGCTTGCCTTGGAACAGGTTTCAAATATACCTCAAGCATAAACCCTCACTCACACTCTTCAATAGAAACCATGATGAGTGGATGTGAAACGGAAGATGTAGCCCAGGGATCACTGCAGTGGCTAAGCTTGTCACAAGCATACAGAAGTGACTTAAGATCTGGAAAGTGCCAGCACACTCTGGCAAAGATAACACATGCATTCATGGAGAAAGCAGAGTACCCACTTATGAAATACTTGAGGTCACATGTATGTATATGGATTTGCCCCACAGCTACCTTACATGTATAATGTACATACAGCTGTCACTGTGATATGTCATACACTAGAGAAATCAAAACCCACTCCACATTGGCCAACGGTATCACACATCTAAAGCACAGACATAGTCAGCAAGTGCAAGATTCAAACTCTTTCCTAACTACATTATGATACGACAGCAGTATGCATTTACACAACATACTATACACATTACTGGGATTTCATTTTTCCACAGGTATATTTGTAGGTTGGTGACATCATCAGACTTGACAAAGATGAGTATATCACTTTTGAGGGGTGTGAGTAGTCTCCAAACAGGTTGCTCCTTTCCAGGGAGACACATACAGTAGTCAAATGCAGGATTCAAACCCATATCTAACTACATTATAACATTACAACAGCATACATTTACACAACATGCTATACGTATTACTGGGGTTTCGCTTTGCTACAGGTATATTTGTAGGTTGGAGACATCATCAGACTTGACAAAGATGAGGATACCACTTTTAAGGGGAGTGAGTAGTCTCCAAATAGGTTGCACCTTCCCTGGAAAACACACCCACTCACAAAGTTGGCAAGTGGAGGATTCAAGCCCCTACCTAACTACACTATGATATTACAGCAGTACGCATTTACATGATGCACTACACACATTATTGGGTTTTCATTTTTCCAAAGGTATATTTGTAGTATGGTGACATCATCAGACTTGACAAAGATGAGTATACCACCTTTAAGGTGTGTGAGTAGTCTCCAAAAAGGTAGCTTTTCCCCAGGGAGACACACACAGCTGGTAAGTGCAAGATTCAAACCCCTATTTAACTATATTATGATATTATAGCAGTACACATTTACACAACGCACTATACACATTACTAAGATTTTACCTTTCCACAGGTATATTTGTAGGATGGTGACATCATCAGACTTGACAAAGATGAGTATACCACTTTTAAGAGGTGTGAGTAGTTTCCAAAAATGTTTCTCTTCCCCCAGGGAAAGACACACACAGTTGGTAAGTGCAGGACTCAAACCCTTACCTAACTGCATTATGATACTACAGCAGTACACATTTACATAACACACTACACACATTACTGTGATTTCACTTTTCCACAGGTATATTTGTAGGTTGGTGACATCATCAGACTTGATAAAAATGAGTATACCACTTTTAAGTGGTGTGAGTAGTCTCCAAAAAGGTTGTTCTTCCACAGGGAGATCCACACAGTTGGTAAGGGCAGGATTCCAACCCCTATCTAACTACATTAGGATACTATAGCTATATGCATTTACACAACACACTATACACAGCATGGTGATTTTATCGTTCCACAGGTATATTTTAAGGTTGGTGACATCATCAGACTTGGCAAAGATGAGTATACCACTTTTAAGGGGTGTGAGTAGTCTCCATAAAGGCTGCTTCTCCCCAGGGAGACACACACTCGGCAAGTGCAGAATTCAAATCTCGATCTAACAACATTATGATACTACAGCAGTACACATTTACACGATGCACTGTACACATCACAGCGATTTCATCTTTCCACAGGTATATTTGAAGGTTGGTGACATCATCAGACTTGACAAAGATGAGTATACCACTTTTAAGGGGTGTGAGTAGTCTCCAAAAAGGATGCTCCTACTCAGGGAGACACACACATAGTTGGTAAGTGCAGGATTTAAACCCCTACTCTAACTACATTATGACACTATAGCAGCACACATTTACACAACATGCTATTCACATTACTGGGATTGAACCTTTCCACAGGTGTATTTGTAGGTTGGTGATATCATCAGCCTTGACAAAGATGAGTATACCACTTTTAAGGTGTGTGAGTAGTCTCTAAAATGGTTGCTCCTCCCAAGGGAGAGACAGACACGCACACACACACACACACACACACACACACACACACACACACACACACACACACACACACACACACACACACAGATAGTTGGCAAGTGTGGTGTTCTTAATCCAAACTAAGTACTTCTTTACACTTCAGCAAGCAATATGGAGTTACAGGGTTCAGTACAGACATTACTTGCTGACAGTCTGCACAAAGGTTTTTTTCACATTTGCTAACCTCAGCAGGCTTATCATACTAGGTGTATTGTGAGTGTATTGTATGCATAGGCCATGACCATATCATTAATGGGTTGATGCACCACATGCTGGCACAAACAGGGTCAAACTTTGAGTAGCATCTTTCCTTCACCTACATGATACTGCAATATAACAGAAAGATGATAAACTTCAACAATTAGCTGAGCTTCTGGTGTCATTCAAAGGGTATCCAGTCTCTGTCTGCCTGTGATGACATGATAGACAAGCCTTGTTGCTTCACTACAGATGGTTTGCATCTGTCGCCCCTATGCTTCTGAATACTGGCCAAGGCTCTTGCTGTCCCCATATTACCTTTTTTTAGGCAAGGCTCAAAGGTTCATAGGTTCATAGGTAGGTACTAGGCTATCGGCCCTGGGGCCTATACTAGCCCAGCCAAAAAGGTACCCTGGCATTTACCACCCAAGAAATTTATTTTCCTGTGCCACTGTTGAGCAGAGACACAGAAGTGATCCCCAGGGTGAATTTCCTATTTCCCATCCAATCATCAAGATTTTTCTTGAAGAGTGCTAATGAGGAGCTTTGTTTGATATAGATAGGTAGTTTATTCTGGAGTATGTGAAGTCTCTGGGACTGTAATCTATCCCTTCGGCATGTTCTGTTTATTGTGGTGACAAGGTTTAGGTCCCTAGAGCGTGTAGGTTCATAGGTTCATAGGTAGGTACTAGGCTATCTGCCCAAGGGCATTTATAAGCCTAGCAAGAATGTGTTGGCTTTCACCTCCCTTTTAAATTAGTTTCCTGGGCCTCTATCTAGTAGGGCCACTGAAGTGATCCCGGGGTAAATTTACAATTTCCCATCCACTCGTCAAGATTCCTCTTGAAGAGAGTCTGCGAGGGTCTCTGCCTAACATCAACTGGGATTCTGTTCCAGAGCGAGGGAAGTCTCTGGGACAGGAATCTATCCCTCCAGCACATCCTGTTTATTGCTTTACTGAGGTTTAATTCACTGGAGTGTGTGGCTCTAAGAGATTTGTTTTTCTTGAGATGGAGCATGTCCATTATTTCTGGGTTGGACATGGCCTTATACATCAGGCATAGATCACCTCTGAGCAGGCAGTAAGCAACCAAGTAGAGCTGGAGTTTCTTTAGTTGAGCTGCATAGGGCATCTCTTTGAGGCCCATGATCCTCTTGGTGAGGTACTTATGTGGTCTTACCAACTGTTGCATGTGCCAATTAAGGTACATACCAAATGGGGCATTGTACTCTATTGTGGGCCTAATGAGTGATGAGTAGAGGGGCACAATGAACTCTATTGATCTAGAGGTGAACCCTTTTGTGATTAGGTGGGCTACATAGAAGGAATATGCAACCATTTTGGCAATGTGATTATCAAAGGAGAGGTTACTATCTACTTAGGTCCCCAGGTCCCTAATTACATTTTCCTTACCTAGTGGATTACCACCTATGTGGTAATTCGTGGGCACTTTGTTTTTTCCAAAGGAGACGACTATGCATTTTTTGGCATTCAGCTTGAGGCCATGGCTTTGACACCAGGTGTCTGTCTCTGTAAGACCTTTCTGGAGGATGTCTGTGTCAGCCAGAGAGTTGATTATGGCCCCCAGTTTGCAGTCATCTGCGAACTTGGTCAGCCATAGTCCTCCCGTGCTTGCCTGTACCTCAGAGAAGTATATACTGAACAGGAGGGGTCCCAGAACCGAGACCTGTGTGATGCCACTTGTGACTGGTTTAGAGTCGGACATGGCACCCACAACTCTGACCATGCATGTTCTATCCGTGCGCCAGTTGACCACCCATTTAGGGGTTAATGTTCAAGCTGGTAAGCTTGTCTATGATGCCAGAGTGGGGAATGGTGTTGAAGGCCTTAGTGAGGTCCAGGTAGGCTGTGTGGACTACCTTCCCTTCATCTATGGCCTTGGTAGCTGTTTCAAAAAAGTCAACTAGGTTTAGGAGACATGATCTGTCTTTAACAAAGCCGAATTGGGTAGGGTCCGGTATCTGGAGCTTCCCAATGTCTCTGTTTATGAGTTCCATGATTATTCGCTCCATAGCTTTGCAGACCAGGCTGGTCAGGCTTATAGGGCGATAGTTCCCAGGTTCTGTTGTGGCACCACCTTTGTGGAGCGGGATGACTGTTGCTGTATGCCATTCTTTGGGTACATAGCCTGTGGTAAGGCTGAATCTGAACAGTGAATTTAGGTGAGGGTTTAGTTCCTTTTGGAGCTCATGTAAGATGCAGCCTGGGACACCATCCGGTCAAATTGATGCTGTGTTCTTAGCTTTGGAGATGGCTGTTTTTACCTGCATGTACATGATGTATGGGTCTCTATATTCTTCTGGGATGGATACACGCCCTTTTGAGGGTGAGGGGGGGGGTGAAGTTTGCACTAAACGTGTCCACCAGGATGTTGGCAATGTCAGTTGGTTCAGTGTATTTTTTGCCATTTTGCAGTAGCTCAAAGCATATCTGAGAGTTGCCACCTAAATGTTTGATATAGCTAAAGAAGGCGTGGTTATCTTTAGATTCCTTGGCAATTTTTCTTTAGAAACTGGCCTTGGATGATTTTCTGAGCAATCGTAGTTTCTTGCTAATAATGATGTGACGCCTTTTTGGAATTTTGCTCTATCATGTAGTAGTTTCCTCCTTCTGTTATATAGCTTATTTATGGCCAAGGACCACCAGACTGGTTTCCTCTTTTTGGAGGAGTGAGTCTTGGTTTTACTCGGGATGGCTCGATCCATGCATCCCTGTAGATGCTCATATAATGCACTTGTAAAGGATTTTGTGGATTGGATAGCATTATCCTGTAGCAAGGGGGCTTTGAAACTTTCCACTTTGGTCTTGAGAAGTGTGAAGTTTGTTTGTGAAAATTTTTCACAGTGGTTTCCTTGACTAGGGGTGGGGTCAGGATGTGGATGTCCAGTGTTATTACTTTATGATCTGATCTAACCAGCAAGGGGTTAACCTCTGGTGTGAAATACTGATCCCCCATGTTGGTGATGATCAGGTCCAGTATGTTGTTACCTCTAGTGGGTGTGGTGACCAACTGTTATAGGGCGTTTGAGTTTATAAACTCTAGGAAGCATTGGGCAAAGGAGTTTGTACTTGAGTAATTCTCCCAGTCAATGTTTGGGTAGTTGAAATCTCCTAATATCATGGTGTTTGGTAGGACCTTTATATTTTCCAGTGTTCTCAGGAATGCTGAGTGAGTGTCCTGAGACAAGGTAGGTGATCTGAAGCAGGCTACAATCTGATAAGCAGCTTTGCCCACTGTTAGTTGCACTTGGATGGTCTATGAGGCCTCGTGCTGTGCCACTAACCTGGAGGTGTGGGTATCCTTTATGAAAATGGATACACCCCTCCTTTTGTATTTTGGTCCAGGTTTTGGGGCTGAAGCTTGGAGAGATTGGGATTTCTTTAAGTGGAGCCTGTCCAACAGCTCTGTGTTTGACATAGCTTTGTATGTTAGGCAGAGATCACCTCTGAGTAGGCGATATGCGACAGAGTAAAGCTAGAGTGTTTTGAGACAGTCTGTGTAGGCCATGTATTTGAGGCCACTAATCCTCTTTGTGAGGTATTTCTGCGGGCTTTCCAGTTGTTATAGATGTCTTGTGAGGTACATACCAAAAGGGGTGTTGTACTCTATAATGGATCTAATGAGTGATGAGTAGAGGGGAACAATTACCTCTTTTTTTCTGCATGAGAAACCTTTTGTGATGAGGTGTGC
The DNA here is from genome assembly GCF_019279795.1 of Protopterus annectens. Taxonomy (NCBI): domain Eukaryota; kingdom Metazoa; phylum Chordata; order Ceratodontiformes; family Protopteridae; genus Protopterus; species Protopterus annectens. The sequence continues at coordinate 45,680,388 of NC_056742.1, forward strand.
CACATCAAAGGATATCCTGACTACTGTGGCAATGTGATTATCAAAGGAGAGTCTACTGACCACCTGTGTCCCAAGGTCTCTTATCACACTTTCAGTATTAAGTATACTACCGTCTATGTTGTAGTTCATGGGTACAGAGTTTTTACCAAAGGGTATGACAATGCACTTTTGGCATTGAGCTTGAGGCCATGGCTTTGACACCAGGCATCTGTCTCAGTGAGGCCCTTTGGTAGGATGTCCACATCGTTAGTAGTTTCGATTATGGCATCTAGTTTGCAGTCATCTGGGAACTTCATTAGCCAAAGACCTTCTGTGTTAGCCTGTATTTCAGGGAAGTAGATAGGACTGAACCCTGTGGTACTCCACTTGTCACTGGTCTGAAGTTGGATTTGGAGTGTGCTACTTTCACAGTGTGGGTTTTGTCAGTGAGCCAGTTGGCAACCCATCCTGTGACATAGGGATTTATACCTAGTTTAGTGAGTTTATCTATAATTCCAGAGTGGGGGATGGTGTAGAAAGCCTTGGCAAGATCTAGATAGGCTGTGTGAACCACCATATCCTTGTCTATGGCTTTGGTAACTGCTTCAAAGAAGTATATCAGGTTTAGCAGACATGATCTGAATTTTACAAACCCAAAATGGTTGTGGTCCAGAGTTTGGAGATTGCCAATGTCTTTGTTTATAAGTTCCATGGATGATATGTTCCATGGCCTTGCAGACCAGGCTCATCAGACTAATGGGGTGCTAGTTCTCACGGTCCGTGGTGGTTCCCCCCTTGTGTAGTGGGATAACCATCACTGTGCGCCATTCAGCAGGCACAAAGCCTGAAGTGAGGCTATAATTGAACATGGTACTTAGGTGTGGTGCCAGTTCATTCTGTAGTTTGTGTAGAATGTAGCCTGGGTTGTTATCTGGTCCTATGGATGCTGCGTTCCTGGCTTTGGAGAGTGGTTTTCACCTGTGCAGCTGTGATGACAGCAACTTTGCATTCTTCTGGTATGGAGATGGGCTCTTTCATGGGTGAGAGGGGGGTAAAGTTAGCACTGATCCTATCTGCCAGAATGTTGGCAATATCATTTGGGTCTGTATATTTAGTGCCATTGTGCTGTAACTCAGAGGAGATCTGAGTGTTGCCATTGTGATTCTTGACATAGCTATAGAATGCTTTGTGGCTGTCTTTAGAATCAGTGGCAATTTTGTTTTCATAACTAGCTTTGGAGGATTTTATCAGGAATCACAGCTTCTTACTGAGGCTGGCCAGGGAGCTCCTCCACTTATGGGTTTTACCCTCTTTTGCAACAGTTTCCTCCTTCTGTTGTGCAGTTTGTTTATGGCAGGGGACCACCAGATTGGCTTCCTTTTCTTGGAGGATAGCATTTTGGTTCTGTTTGGGATAGCACGATCCATGCACTCATATAAGTGCTTATAAAGTCCAATTGTGTATGATTCAGTAGTCGTAACTATATTGTCCATCTACATGGGTGTCCTAAAGTTCACCACTTCTGTCTTAAGAATCACGAAGTTGCCTTTGGAGATATTTTTAACATGGTTTCCTTAATAGGGGGGTAGGGGCAGAATGTGGATATGTAGGGTAATTAGCTTATGGTCAGATCGGACCAATTAGGCATTGACTTCAGGTGTGGAACACCAATCACTCAGGATAAACCAAACCCCATAACCAACACAAATAACCACAAAGTGAGCTAAATGCTACTCATTGCCAGAAGTCTCAGCCTCCAGATGCACACACTTGAGGCACTTCCCAGTATGCAGAATATTGATATCTGTGCAGTAACAGAGACCTAGTTCAAGGCTCCAGAGAGCACACCAGCACTACCAGGATACTACTCATTCCATACCTTCCAGCATCGGAACCTGGATCATAGCACATAGGGTGGGGATGTATCCATATTCATCAAGGATACTTACACCTCTCTCTACATGCTCTCTACAGGATATGTACCCATAGAATGTTACACAGCAATGTTCTTCCCACTCCACAGGTGTGGGGCCACAAAAGACACTTGGCATTCATGCTCTATGAACATGACGAGTCTGATCTGCAAGGCAATGGAGTCAATCATAATGGAAGACAACAATAAAGACATTGAGAACCTTCACATAGTTGAGCACACCCAGTTTGGCTTCAAATGCAGATCACGCCTCATAAACTGGGTGGATTTCTTTGAGACAGTTACACAGGCTACAGATGATTGAAATGAGTTCCACACAGCCTACCTATACCTCGCTAAGGCCTTTGACACCATTCCCCAGTCAGGTATCATAGATGAACTCTCCAACTTGGGCATGAATCCATACATCACAAGATGGATTGCAAACTGGCCCACAGATGGATCCCACAAATTAAGAGTTGCTGACGACATGTCAGACTCTACACCGGTAACAACTGATGTCCCCCAGGGTTCAGTCCTGGGGTCCCTCCTGTTTGGTATAGATTTCTCAAACGTACATGCCAATACAGGAGGGTTGTGTTTGACTAAGTTTGCTGGGAACTGTAAAGTGTTTGCCATAATAGATTCCCCAGATGACACAAATATTCTCCAGAAGGGACACTATGAGACAGATGTGTGGTGTCAGAATCATGGCCTCAAGCTCAATGTGGAAGAATGCATAGTAATCCCCTTTGGTGAAAACAAAGTACCCACAAACTACCACATAGGTGTTACCCCCTTACAACTGACAAGGTAATAAGGGATCTGGGGACACAAGTAGATATTCATCTTTCCTTTGACAACCATGTTGCCAAAGTGAATGGGAAATCCTATGTGGCCCACCTAATCAACAAAGGGTTTGCATCAGGATCAAAAGAGGTAGTGGTGGCCCTCTACTCTTAAGTCATCAGACCCATCATTGAGTACAATGCATCATTTTGGATGTACTCAACTGAGCATATCCAGCAGCTGTAGAGACCACAGAGGTACCTCACCAAGAGTATTACTGGCCTCAAACAGTTGTGTTATGCAGCACAACTAGTAAAACTAAATCTGTTCTCCGTTGCGTACCACCAACTCAGAGGCACACTCTGCCTAACATACAGAGTCATGTCCAACACATAACTGTTGAATATGCTCCATCTACAGATAACAAAATTGAGTCGCACTACACACTCCAGGGATATGAACCTCATCACAACAATGAACACAACATGCTGGTGGGAAAGAGTACCATTCTGGACACTTGTCTTACTGTGGAACAGAGTCCCAATGTACATCAGACAGAGCCCCTTGCTGACATTCTTCAATAGGAACCTTGATGAGTGGATGGGAAACAGACAACTTAAGCCAGGCATCACATCAGCAGCCCCACTAGAAAGGGGCTTAGATGATTTGGAACAATGCATATTACACACATCTTAGATTACATAAATTTAACCCTAGGAATTCTCCAGTTTGTCCATACTGTGCAGATCAAACAGCGGATCTTCTTCATATGTTCTGGAGTTGTAAATGCGTATATAAACTTTGGAACTCTCTTAAAATACAACTGCAAAAGATGGGTTATCAAAGTTCTACACTGTCATGGGAATTTATGATTCTACACATTCCTCCAAGAGAGCTTTCCAGATCGCAAACTATTATTTGTATGAATATTTTTTTGCTGATGAAACTCTATATAGCCACAAATTGGCTAGAATCACATAAGACATCATGGAATAATTTTAAGCTTGTGGCTATAAAGCATATACTAGCACATAAATTACTTCTGAAACAAACTAACAAAAATATTAATAACCCGAAAATATGGGAAAAGGTCTTCAATATTATATTAGCATGATACTGATTTTAGGAATATATTAAATATAGGAAGCATTTCATGGAGATATTGTATAAATGGTTTGTAGTAGTTATAGTGTATTATGTGTGTGATGTTTATTGTATTTTTGTAATGTTTTTGGAAAATATATTTCAATAAAAATTTATTATGGAAAAAAAAAAGAAAGGGGCTTAGGGTACTAAGTATTAGAACTAGGGCTTGGTAGACTACCCAATGGGGTGGTGAAAGCTGCACAACTTGCCTAGGCTAATATATGCCTTCGTGAAGATAGTCTACTACATACATATGAACCTATGTGACAGGTACATGTCTACAGATAGTAGATGTGTACTTCATTGTACAGTCATGTTGAACAACAGCAGGCACATGGACCACATACACCTCATGTCTTTTGTGTCATTGAGATGTGTGCTGGGTGGGACAATCCTGGATGGTTCCCTGTCATGGTCACTCTCTTACACACATCTCTGCCCATCCATCTTTGGCTTTTTATACTGTGTTTCCCATATGTATATATATATATATATATATATATATATAGGTACATAGGTAGGTAATAGGCTATCTGCCTGAAGGCATATATTAGTATGGCCAGAGTGTGCAGTTATCACCACACATGGAGTTAGTTCCCTAGGCCTCTGTGTAGTAGAGCTGATGAAGTGATCCATGGTGTGACAGTTCAGTTTCACATACACTCATCAAGACTCCTCTGGAAGAGTGTCAGTTAGGGACTCAGCTTAATGTAGGTTGGGAGCCTGTTCCAAAGCAAGGGAAGTCTGTGAGTTAGTAATATACCCCTCCAACATGTTCTATTTATTGTTGTTGATGATATCCCTAGAGCATGTGGCACAGTGAGCTTGGGTTTACTTCAGATAGCGCATGTACATCAGTTCTGCATTGGACATGGACCTGTCTGTTGGGTAGAGATCGCCTGAGTAGACAGTATGCAACAGAGTACAGATTGAGTTAAATTCAGTCTTGTTGCATGGAGCAACTATTTGAGGCCAGTAATCCTCTTGTTGAAGTACTTCAGTGGTCTTTCCAGCTTCAGATTCATCGCAAGTGTGCCATGATACTCTCTGATGTGTCTGATGACTGATGAGTAGAGGAAACCTCCTTTGACCTACATGCAAAGACCTTGGCAATTTGTGGGAACACATAGCATGATTTTCTAACCACTATGTGAATGTGATACTGGAAGCAGAGATGACTATCTGCATGTGTTCATAGATCCCTTATTATTACCTCCATATTTAGGGTGTTGGCACCTATGTGGTATTTGTATGACTGTAGCTGGAGGCCATAATTTTGACACCAAATCTGTCTGACTGAGACCCTTTTTAAGGATGTCTCTGTTATCCCAAACATCGATTATGACAACCTTTTTGTAGTCATCCACAAACTTTAATAAACATAGCCCTTGTATGTTTGACTGTTTTTCTGAAAAGTATACACCAGACAGGAGGGGTCCCAGGACTGAGCCATGGAGGACAGCAGTTGTTACCAGCTTGAACAGGAGACCACAATTCTTACCTTGTGGGATCTATCTGTGCCCCAGTTGGCAATCCATCAGATGACATACGTGTTTATGCACAGGATGTTGATTTTGTGGACATGACATGTGTGTGGGATGTTGGAAAAGGGCTTTTCAAGGTCTATGTAGGCCATGTGGAGCTCATTTCATTGATGTATGTCATGGGTGACTGCCTTGACAACTGTCTAGCAGGTTTAGGATCCATGATCTGCCCCTGACCAAACCACAATGGGTAGGGCTGGGTGTTTGCAGGATCCCAATAGCGTTATTTATGACTTCCATAATGATGGACTCCATGGCCTTGCAGATCAGGCTTATTAGGCTTATAAGACTATAGTTCCCATGGTCTGTTGTGCACCGACAATTGTGGAGTGTGCCAAACGTTGCTATAACCCATTCAACAGTTTCATATCCTGTACAGAGGGTGAATCTCAACAGACTGTTCAGGTGCAGGGTATGTTTGTTTTGTAGTTCACATATGACACAGCCAGGGAACCCATGTCATCCCATAGATGCCGTGTTTTTAGGTTTGGATAGAGCTGTTTAACCATTGCATATGTGATTTCTGGGTTTTCACAATCTCCAGGTGTGGTAATGGGCCCTTTTGTCAGTGAGAGGGGGTAAATATGTATGAACCTGTCTAACAAGATGTTGGCAATGTCAGTCATGTACATGCATTCATTTACACATTGCACTGACTCAGAACATATATGAGTTTACATTGATATTTATGACATAGCGAAATAAAGCTTCATGGTTCTCTATGGACTCTTTGGCAATACTTTTGCCCGAACATGGCTTGGATAATGTTAGGAGAGCTCATTGTTTCTTGATGATACTGATCGGTGATTTATTGATCTTCTTTGCATTTTCACTTTCATTGAACAACTTAAGTACTTGTAGTACATAGTTTGATTATGTCAGGGGTCCAATATATTATATGTGTCTGTTTTCATATCACTGTGTGCGCAAGGCAGGATTGGTGAATAGTGACAAGTGCCTGGAGTAAGAACTGCAACTGTCAGATATGTGTGGCCCACTGCTGTACTCAGACATGGCCTACGTCTATGAGCATGCCCAGTATGACCTTTCAGTATGTTGTTGACTGACATCTGCTTCATTTGTTTGTGTGTGAGCATGCCCAGTATGACCTTTCAGTATGTTGCTGACTGAAATTTGCTAAATTTGTTTGTGTGTGAGCATGCCCACTATGGGCATATATACTATATGTGTGCGAAAAATCAAGTTGGTTTTTACTTCAGGGCTCACCTTTGTGTTGTACATCGACAGGAAGCATGCTGTGCCTACAGGGCTTCCATGAGTCAATTTGCATAGACTTATCAACAGGGGGGGTAGCTATTATTTTTACATGTCTATACGGGGGGGGCACCTGATTGTTACTGTGGGTGAACATAGGATGAGGGGTACACCTGACACTTTTACACATTTGCTAGGTCTGCACTGCTATGTCATGTACTCCATTTCAGTCAGTACTGTTGCCTATCATACTGGCTTGAGGCATACCACTGTACTACAGACCTTAGCTTCCAATTACACGCATATTAGTTTGTGACTTCATAGCCTCCCCAACCCACATCACACTGCCTGGCCTGCTGTTATCTGTCTGCATAGGCCTGGGGGAGGTTACTCATATGCCTCTTCAGAGGGCATGATACAGCATTTGTTTGTGTTTGAGTTTGTCTACAATTGCCCTGCTGGCTGTGACTGTAAGGTATGTGACCCCCCCCAACTGGTATGTGTGAGTGACTTAAGTTGTGACTGTGCCAGTGAAATGCTGTCATGGCTTAGTGGGTCAGTGCTGTGACTATAGAGCACAGTATCCTGAGTTTGAGCCCTGTCTCTGCTTTTTATTTTCCTGCTGGGCAGACCTGACTGGTTAAGGAACAGTAAAGCAGGTGTGAGTGTGTTTACCTGACTTTGCTCGACTTTGCCTGACTTTGCCCAACATTGCCTGACATTGCCCGACGTTGCGCTGATTAGCACGGTGCACAGCTACACGCAATTGTATTTAAATATGCACAATACTGGTAAAATTTGCTTAGCAGTGCTTTATATTACTTAAAATAGGGACTCATGCCTCAGGTGGTGCTGCAGGGCTGCCTATGTCAGATGCACATATTACACTCCCTATACATGTTTGAAAACAGGTAGTGTCAACTTAGGCATCCCTTTTACTCTATGTGCGAGTCAGAGAGAGGTGTCATTTCCAGGGTTCCTACTGAGTCAGTGTATGTGCTATGCGTTGCCTCTTTGCCAAGGCCAGGGCATACTGGGCATGCCTCCTCCTGCCTACTGGGGCAGGCTCAGGTTGTTCCTCCTCTGAGTCACGCTGTGCCTGTGCACGGCTTGGCAATGGTGGGGGGCTGTTTGGCCCTGACCCATGTTGTTCCTGCTGCAGCTGTTTCTGCAGGATCATATTGTGTAGCATGGCACATACCATGACAATTTGGGTACATGTAGTTGGTGAGAACTGCAAGGCTCCACCAGATGTGTCCAGGCACTGGAACCGTGACTTGAGCATTTCAAACACATGCTCAATTATGTTTCTTGTTTGTGCGTGTGCCTTATTATGGAGTTCTTGTTCAGGTGTGTGTGCATTTCTGATGGGTGTCATCAGCCACGGCTCCAGTGCGTATCCAGCATCCCCCACTAGGTGACCATCAGGGATGTCCCCATTGGCAAATCTCTGGTACAGCGGTGTCAGATGCCAGATGTGGGAATCATGATAACTTCCAGGGCAGCCAGCACACACATTCATTATTATGCCCTAGGCATTGCACATGACCTGGCAGTTGATGGAGGGGAAGCCCTCGCGGTTGATGTAGACCCTACCCCGATCACCGGATGGCGCTTTGATGTGTATGTGCGTGCAGTCTATTGCACCCACTACCTCAGGGTATTCTGCTATTTGGTGGAAAAGATGCATATTGCTGGCCAATGCCTCACGGGAATTGGGGAAATATATGTGCTCACCGACATGTGCTGACATGGCATCCAGAAACTGGTGCAGTACCCTGGATCCTGATGCCTGTGAAATCCCCATCATATCACCAGTTGGTCTCTGGAAGGTACCTGTAGCTAGTATTCTTAGGCCAACACATACATTGGTATCCACTGGGATGGGTTCCCCTCTGTTGGTTCTGTGTGTGAGGTGTGGCCGGCACAGCTCAACAATTTGCTGCAGGAGGTCTCTGTCCACCTTATAGCACTCCACTATCTCCAGCTCATGTAGCCCCTGGTAGGTTACCCTGGGTCTGTACACTGTTCTCCGTCTCATCACTGTGGGTTGCTCAGCAGTATTCACAACATCACCACTCTCACCACCTTGCACATGTTGGTTTATGATAGCAAGAGCAACCCCTAACATTTTGTCTGACTTTAAAGTTTTTAAGCTTTCCCTCTTTGTATACTACAGTGTTGCAGAGTTCTTTGGAAAAAACAGGGAGGAATGCTGTTTGCAGAGTGTAAAGTGCTGGGCTGGGCTGGGCTAGTCTGCTACCTGGGTAATTGGCTGATTCTGATATATTTCACCTGGCAGCTCTGCTAGTTCTCCTTGGTTAACTTCCTACTAATCTTTTCCTTCCTTTTCCCTTTCTGTTTCTGCCCAGTGCAGTGCCACGCAAACACGCTGTGTGCATGTTTGCAAGAAATTTCAGATATATTCATGGCGTACGCCTTTGGTTTCTGGTTTTGAAAAAGGACAACTGTAGACATGCATCTTACAATCTTGAGCAACTCAAAGCAAACACAAGACACTGTGCTCCAATAAGCTTATAGCCTTTCTGACACACCCCCTCATGATGTTACCTATATTCTACTCTACTATTCCCCTACTCCTACACTTACACTCTTGGGACATGGCTCACATGCTGGGGAAAATTGGGATTCACTATCCTTATCCTCATTTGAATAGGATCACCTACTAATGCACGGTTACATCTCTCACACTGAGCTTCTCCCCCTTAGCAACCACTACTCAGTAGCCATGTTGTCTTCAGCCTGCCATTCACCTGCATGGCAGAATAAGCTTTTCAGTGAAAATGGCTATTTTTGGCTCTTTTTATATTATTTTCAGTTTTTTTAAAGTGCCGCATGTTTGTGTGGTGTTGCACTATGCTTAAACATCGGAGATTGGGGGGGGGGGGGAGTTAGATTTTAATAATTTTAAACATTTATAAATGTCAATGGCCTTATATTTGGCCATTGGCATGCTTCCTCAACTGTATGCATCCTTTATTTGGAGCTGCCATAGCTCCGTTTAGCTATCTGCAGAACGCTACTCCGTTACCAATGAAGTACATTTCTGCAGATAACACTAATCTTCCATGGACAGGTTAGTGTTTTCTGGATCGTAAATTTATCTCATTTGCATTGCTTTCACCAGCAAAGAGGTAATTTGCATACCATGACGCTGTCCGTGCAAGAGTAGTTTTAGCAGCTCTCGTGCACGCCCCTGCCGGCTGTTCCTGGATTGCACAGCAGACATATTGCCTGTTTGATGTGTTACACTACTCTACAACTCCATGCAAGCTTTCATAAATCCATCCCGAAGTGTATCCACTTATCCTCCGTAGAAACAACCTGTACTTCTAAAAGACCCTCTGACCATTACGGTCTTTCTTGCATTGACTTACTGTCTTCACCTAACTTATCTCATGGGTCAGCAAATGATGACAATGATGATGATGATGATAATAATAATAATAATAATAATAATAATAATAATAATAATAATAATAATAAAGCATACATAACTTTTTCGTGCCATTCATTCATTTTTCCTGTTACCCCTTCTTCCATGTTTAAATTACACATGAAAATCTTACACTGTATTCCTTTAATTGCTCATTATTTAAATAGACTGCATTTTGTTTTCTTATTTTCTTACACAAAACTATATATTTCCTGGATATAATGCAAAGTAGAATATTCTTTGGACTATTACATTTTTTTTTTGTCTAAAAAAAATTAATAAAGATGCCATAAGCACAGTAGTGCTAATTAACCCTAGTTCAGGTATTCTTCATCTACACTACACCTCTTTTCATGTTATTTAACCTTGACTCCCAAATAACATAAATTATGTGCAACAATTATTTTTCTTTAACTGGGAAAACATATATTCAAGTCAAATAATCTAACGTTCCTTACCTAACTGAATAAATACGGTACATGTTAACAAGTGGCAGCCTAAACATCATCCCCTCCAAAAAACTAATTTCCTTCAAAACATCCTTCTGCTGCTGTGCTGTCACTTTCCCCCCAAATTTAATACTCCAAACTGAAATATTTTTATATTGAAAACTATACACTGCATCTTAACCATATGCCATAATCATTTACATGTTTCCTTATTCAAACTCAAGCCCACTATATCCAATAAACACTCATTTCAATATGTTTCATTCATATCTTACTTTTAGCTATAATAACTAAATTATCCACTTAGAAATCAAAAATGGAATTTCTATTTCATATTTACGAAAATATCCTGTGTTACCATGGCTGTCATTCATTTGCCAAAACATTACATTCATTCTGATCACAAAAAGCATTCCATTAATTGTACAGCCTTGCCTAACAGCACTCCTAATCTCTTTCCCCTGACTTAACTCACCATTTAATAATGCTTTAAGCCAGCTTTTTACTAAAAGCAAAAGTTAGTAATTGCCTTGATTATTTCCCATAACTGTCCATGATCCTATCTTATGATTTTGCTATGTCCCCACCACCATTTTAGTTCACTTTGTCTAAGTGCATAATCTACTACATCTATAACCAAATATAACATCTTCTGACTCAGGTTACCTTTTATTCTATACAATATTTTGATATATTCCCCTGCAAGAGATTCCTAAATCTCTTCTGCATCACCAATGAAAATGTATTATTCATAGGTGGTTTCATTATTTATTAAATTCCTGGCCCCTTTTTTAATATTAATTTGTACACTTCCTTACATACTTTAGTATTCTGAGCACATTTTTTTTCAAACCTTTCATTCAAAACACTTGAAAATGTTTTCTTCTGTTCTATCTTCGTATCTCTATACATTTTCTACTCAGCCCCATCCAAACCTTGTAGTGAACTAACATTTCCCATTTTTAACACTTCTTCCAATTCTTGCAAGGTAACATTTTTCCCAAATCATTCAGCACTTTAAATTTCTTGACTTTTCACCTGAAAACACTGACCAAAAACAAGGCTTCCACTATTTTCACAACTTCCTCTTGCATATATATTTCTTTACCTTCTTTATCAACTATTAAGTCTTTCATTTGCCCCTAACACACTTGAATAAAAAGTAAGACAACTACTCCTTCCTTATTGTACCATAATGCTGCTGCATATACACCTGCCTCTTAAGTCTTTGCTTATTTCTTTATGCAATTATTTCTTTCTTCAACTATAAACCTTTACATTTTTTCAACAACCCATCCATACTTTCAAAAATACATTTATATTTGACCTATCTCTTCATTCTTTTCTCTGTCTACCACGATATATATTTTTTCTTAAAAGCTAGCCACCAGTCAGTCAAGATCTCATAACTTCCCATAACTGTTTTGTCTCACTGTCAAAGTCTTCACTATTTATAATGTCTCCTCACATTTTTACCCATTTCTCTTCTTTTATCTCATAGTATGTCTCCTCTAATTCCATCCAAATACCTAATGATTACAGAGTGCTGTAATAGCAATCATCAATATATTTACATCTTTGGAAAAAAATCTGTTTTTAAACTGGTCCTTAAATATGTGTACTTCCTTTCCTGAGTCTTACACAAATTCCACATTTTTAATAAATCAAAAATTTTCCAGTGTCACATAAAATTGCTTTCCTTCCTCTGCTACAGTTAAAATTTCACATTATCAGAAATGCCTTAACAACATACGGCAACAGTCTTTCAAATAAACTTTCCCCTTTCTTTATTGTGGTATAGGCATACAAACCTATTAATTTTATACATCACATCCGTTATCAAAATTTGTAACACAATCCCAGTATAACTACAATCAAATCTAGCAGTCTTCCATTGTAACTTCTTATTTTTAACATGACTATTCCAGCACACACATCTACTCCAAAATTCCATACAGTACCCCCTCACACACAAACCTACATTCTTTTCTTCTGTCCTTTTAAGATGGATATCTCAACACCTTGATTCATTTTACACCACACCAACATGAGCCTTCTGACATAATTTTTCAGATTATTTAGATTAACTGACAAAATCCTGACAAACTTCTTTTTTAAATTGATAGATTTTTTTTTCCTTTTTCTTGCCTTCACTATTTCTCCAATGGATTTTTTTACTAATCATCTCTTTCATATTAATCAGCTTCCCTTTCAAATTCCTCTTATGCCAAAATTTCACTTATTTTCAACAATAATTTATTTTGATTTTTACATTATCTGGGCATTTGTGTCTCCTTCTTTTGTCACATCTTCCTGGTCCGTATTTCTTTTCACCCTTTAAACCTTCACCCTGTGTTTTTTCTTCCTCTTTTCTCTTGCTTTTACCAGCACTTTACAATTAAACAGAAGTTGCCTGTTTTATTACAAATTATACAATCCATTTTACTGTTTTGCATACCTTCACACTACAGAGATCTCCTTTTAATGCATGAATTATCCCTGAGGGGGGGGGGCATGTTTGGTCGTCATGCAATGAACATAACAGTAAGTGAAGGTATTATTTTCACTCAATAGCTTTCAGAATAATTTCAGACATCCATCCCCATTCCAAACATCTCTTTCTTCTGTTGTTTTTTTTTAAAACCATTAATCTCTTCGCATGTTTATTGTAAGAAAAGTTTAACATTCAGTTGTAATATCTCATTAGTTCTGAATTGTATAAATATTTAAAAACATGTACACATGAAAAATAATTTCAGGGATACTTTTTTTTTTTCTTACACACACACACACACACACACACACACACACACACACACACACACACACACACACACACTCAGACACACACACACACACACACACACACACACACACACACACACACACACACACACACACACACACGCACACGTCAAGACATTTTTACAATGACTTCACATCCTTAATGGATAATTCATAAAACGTTTCCTTTCTAAAATGTATGAATAATTAAATTTTCATTACTTTATATCCCAATGGAATCATCATTTTATTCCAAACAAAGTATTAATAACATTTTTGCTTGATATCACTGCAGGTCTCAGTATGTACTTTTTTAGGAAAATTACTCCCTCTTTCCTTTTGATGACCAACTACTTCAGCTAAGTTTTACCCTCACTTGCTGACTGCAAGTTACCCTGTTAGTATTGTATAACACCACCACTCTCCTCCTGGTGTTCAGTTTCTGAAAACAAAATCACCATTATACCCCAAGAGAAAAACTGACTTCTCTCCAGATTCTTCTTTTTGCAGCATCTCAATCAGTGTAGGTGTATCCATCCCTCCATGTTGAATCTGTTATTTTACCCCTTCTCTCCACTCCTCAGACTCGGAGAGAGGAATGTATGTGTGTACCTAAATAGTAATAGATATGCATATACATGATGGGCAAGCAGAAAGACACAAGCATATGCATGAAGAATCAAATTCCTTCTGCCATACACACATAAAAAAGATTGCAAATTACATAGCCTAAGTTGAAAATGATTACACTCCTAAATTTTTAAGTAATGCTACTTTTGGCAGTACTGCTGTTCATTATACACTTTTGGGAAGTTTAGCTCATATTGTGTTATTCATATTCTCAGTGACTGTGTATGCAAATTCTAGACCTTACTTTCCCAGTGTCACGTTTGTAACATAAACCGAGTATCATACATGCAAATATGGAAACTGCATGTGTGTTCCATGGTTCATGCAGTCTTTTCCTTTGCAGAGTCTTTCATACTCTACCATGTCATAGCTAAATTATTTCTGTATTAAGATCTGGCTTACAGAAAAATGAAAGACATGCTGACATATCTCAACTCAATGCCCAATACTAGGAATCACACGGCTAAAAGAAATACTAAATCAATACTTGACTGGTGGCAAAACAAAACTAAGAGAAGCAGCGTTGCAAATTAAAGGCTTATGGATGGTATTATTCTCATGCACTGTGAAAGGTATATTGAAATAATTAGGAATACTTGCGCCCAATGTTGAGATACAGCTTTAAATTACAAAATAAACATTCAGGAAGTGCAGAAATTCTTGCTCTGCAGAGCTCTGCTCACTTTGCCTGTAATCACAGTATTTAAAAATCAATCTGGTCACAAAACCTTGTAATGGGTATAATGGGATTTCCCATTATATATTTAATTCTTCAATACCTGAAATATTTATTTTATCAAAATATAAGATTCTGTCATGCAACATGCCAGTAAAGGCCTGCCAAGAAATATTGTTTCCTTCAATATCTAGAATTCTGTTGTGTTTAAAAATGAAACCTGAAAACAAGGCGGAGAAATTAGAGTTGCACGATCCCTATTTCCCTCAGTGATCTAAAAACCTGAAATCCTCAAGTAAATGCCAAAGTACAAAATTTACAGATAAAATGTGGTGAATGTTGAAGAGCCATTCAAACTTCAATTTTAAGCTGAGCGCTAGACAGATTTTTTGACATTCCATAAGTGTACAGCAATTATGCCAGACAAAGATAACTATCAAATGTTTAATTGCATATGCTTGAATGAGTGAAAAATTTCATTTGTAGATGCAGGGTAGATGTAGTACCCTGTATATTTCTGTGTGGTAGCTCCTTTGAACCACCATATCCAGTTTTAAAAACAGCTTCTGTTAGAGAATAGTAAGTGTCATGCTCTCAAGCATTCATAGATAGCATGAGAGGTAAAGTATTTTACCAGAAATTCAATATATTACCAGGGACTGCCAGACATGTAACTTTTGAGGCATGAAGGAATATAGTGGAATACTATGCTAGCAAGGCATTCTTATAGCGCAGCCATTCTACACATTGAAAAGAGGTAGTACTTGATCTAGACAATTTTCTATAAAAATAACCATTACTGGGCATCACCGAGTGCTAGCAGTAGTCAGCCTTAATAGTATTATAAGTGCACATTGTAAAGATTTTCAAAATTAAGGAGTGTGAAGTACTGATATCTTACTCAATGCAGCAGAAGCAAGCTAAAAAAAAGTAACAAGAGCATAGTCTGTCATCACAGTTACTCAGTTTACTGATTTACATGGTATGCTTCTTAACTGCTATGCATTCTTCAATAGTGCAGCTTACCTTCTTCCAAATTACATTGCTCATCTCATTTGAACTCATTCCATATATATTTATCTTATGCAAACGTATACCTGGGAGAACCTGTGAATGGTCCATGTTGATCAGCATTTTACCCCTTTAACAAATTCAGAAATTAAGATGACTAGTCTGCTTTAAAAATCACACTGCTTCATTTTACAGTTATTTTATATGACTTATAAATACATTGTTTTCCTGTTTTTATCCACACTTGATTTTTTAGTGATGCTCACTGATTGGCAAAGCACAAAGATTCCTATTATTGTTAGCAGACTAAATCTGAAAAGATTAGAGTTATGGTAAGGATACACGTCTACCTTGAGTTAAATTTAGAACAGTTTTCTTAACTAAATTTTCCCTTCAGTAAATGCATACATTACTTTTTTCCTTTGGTGATTTATTTATATTCTTCAGTTAGTGTGAAACAAAATGACCCATGATGGGTTTCACTTAAAACATGCACAACACAACCAATGTTCCACATTCTACTGCTTTCCACTTTCCTGCAATGAAGTATATTTATTTTTGAGATTTTCCTTCTCAGTCATTCATCATCATTAACCCCCCCCCCCTTTTTCCCATATTAATGGGGTGAGAGTATTTCTTCAGTTTCCACAATCTCTCTCTCCTGATTCAGTGCTACACAGGTCTATATTATATCCTCGAAAACTGAATTTGCTGAACTGCATCTACATCGGAAATGCAGTTCAGTGAACTGATAATACTGAAATTGTGGTACAGTGAGGATTGGAAAATTTGTCCTTTCCTCACTGTAGTGCAATCTCAGAGTTGGTATATATATATATATATATATATATATATATATATATATATATATATATATATATATAATTAGCAGGGGGTGTGGTGGGCGCAGCCCCCCACAAGAGTGAATTCGCTGAACTGCATTTGCGATGTAGATGCAGTTCGGTGAATTCGGTTTTCAATAAGATAATATAGACCCGTGCTACCCACCTTCCTTTTTTGACATCATTCATGATAGTTGCAGGTCTTCTGTCACACAGTCCATCTATTTCTTTGCTCAATGACCTCGTATCCACTTGCTGTCCTTCCTGTCTGTCCCAAATTGTCTTCACCACATTGTATTCTGCTTTCCTGCACATGTGCCCATAACACTGTTATCTGTTCTCTTTGACTTTATATGCAATTGTAGCTACTTTTGTCTCTGCTCTGATGTCCTCATTTCATCTTTTGTCCTAAAGTGAGCATCCTACCACCTGCCTCAGGCACTTCATCTCTATTACCTCTAGCTTCCTCAACTGATTTGCCTCCACTGCCCAGTTTTCTGTACCATACAATAGTACTGGTCACACCACTGTTTTGTATACCTTACTTTTCAGCATCTTTATCATTCTTCTGTAATACACTAGAACTAGCACTCTTTGTCAGTCAGCAGCACTCCCCTTATTCAAGCTTTGACCTCCTCATTCAGACTTCTATTCTTTTCAACCAACCCCTCCCAGATATCTTAAGTTGTTAATCTGTCCCACTATTTTTCCTTCTACATTCATTTTAATTTTCTTCTGGTTTCCCCATATGTTGCCATTATAACTGCTTTATCTGTTCCCAGTTTCTTACCATGTGCCCTCATCTTTGCATTCCACTCACCTGAGAGCCTGCCTGTAATGCCACATCATCTGCATACAGCAACTTTGTTCTGATCCCTCCAATCTGTTTTCTAACATACTCCATTGCCATTATGAACAGAAACAGCAGTAGGCTCAGTACTGAACTCTGATGCACATCTGGTCCCACTGGGAAACCCTTAGAGTGAACACTTTTCTTACTAGAATCATGGGGTCTTTACACATAGCGAGAACTAAACCAACCAATGTTTCTAAGACTTTGAACCACTGCAGAACTATGCAAATCAGCTTTCTTGAAATTTGTCATACCAAATGGTTTCTTCGAGTCTTGAAATGCCCACTTGGTTTCTTTTCTAATTTCTTGCTTCTTCTCAAATATCTGTTTCACTGCAAACACTGAATAGATTGACCAGCATTCTGATCTGAACTGTTCATTTATCAATCACCCTGCTCTGAACCTTAATGTAGTGGGAAAAGAGTTTGATACCTCTGTACTAACCACAGTTGTGAATGTCCCCTTTGATGTCCTTCCAATCTCTGTTGCAGTGTTACATACTAAAGTGATCCCTTGTTAAGCGTAGCCCAATGTCCGGCCAGTATACCAAACCTTGGGTATATAACTCAGAACTTCTTTACTACCAGTCTAAATGCCGTCTTAGATCATTGGTCTGAATATTCCTTCGCTTCTGCTGGTTACTTCTCTTATGGTTTACTTATCTTTTTTTCCTTTATTGTGAGGTCACATGTCATCTAGAAAGGGAAAATGTTAGCGTGGGAGACAGATTCTCCATAAGAACCATCACAAACAGTGTTTGTTTTGCTTAAATGATTCTCACAATGACACATTATACCTGACTTGTCAAGCATTTGTACCTAAGACCTTCATAATTGTTTCTCCATATTATCTATCTACCTAAAGAACCAACATCTTAAGTTATTGGAGCAGGGTACAATGGCAGAACCATCTCTTCCCAAGGGTCAGCCATCTGTCAAGAAGAAGACCAAAAAAGTCAGGTTGGATTCGGATAATGTATGTTCTCTCCTTGGACATCTCTCTTGAGGCTGGTGAAAGCCTGGAGGATTGTCAAGCTGTTCCTTTGGATTCCATTGCTATAACCATTTCAGAGGCAGGTATGTATATGGATTCTTGCATGTCTTTGGAGGCTCTGCAGACTTCCATTGCAGATATTGAATGGGGACCCTCAGCTGATTGTATCAGATGAACTGAGGGGTGTTCCACAGACTCTTGCTTGAGAGGAGATTCCCACTACATTAAGTGTTGACAAGGGTATTCCTCAACCTTCTCATGAATAGCTACCCTTTTTTCTGGATGTACTTCAGGGCCTTTTGTCTCAAGGCAGCATCCAAGCAGTTTCTACTCCTCAAAGGGGGAAGGGGTTTTATTTCAGAATATTTATGTTTCCCAGGAATGAAGGCACCTGGACACCCATTCTATGTCTTTCTCAGCTCAACAACATCCTGCAGGTTCCTTCCTTTCGAATGTTGTCTCTTCAGACTCTGTTTCCTCTTCTTCTACATCAGGCTTTCCTTGTCTCTCTGGATCTCAATGATGCCTATCTTCACCTTCCTATGTATTCCCTTTTTTGGACTTTTTGTGTTTTTGTGTTTCTTCCTTGAACTTTCAATTCTCTGCTTTGCCCTTTGGCCTCTCTACTGCCCCAAGGGCCTTCACCAAATGCCTCTCACATGTCTGTGCCTACCTTTTGTAGAATGTGGGGATACAAATATGTCCTTACCTGGAAAACCTGCTCATTCAGGCTTCCTGTCCACAGACCTTGATTCAGCAAGTTCACTATGCTATTTGCCTCTTCTAAATCCTAGGGTTTACAGTAAATTTCCAGAAATCCTTCCTTACTCTTTCCGATGATCATGTTTCTCTCGGCGCATGTTCCAGGTCATTCCTATGGAAGCTTCCCTGTCACCACCCAAGGCTGACTGTAGTTGCCTTTTTTCAATCCCTTCTTCCTCAGGTCTCAGTTATGGCCACGGAGTTTCTAAGTGCTTCGGGTTACATGGCATCAGCCATCCCTATGCTTCCTCTAGCCACATGCCATATGAGAAAGTTTCAGTGGTTTCTAAAGTCAGTGTGGCTTCAACATTGTCAACAGTTAGACTTTTTAGTTCTTCTTCTTCAATGCCTCAAACTAAAGCTTCAATAGTGGATTCAGCAGCTTTCTCTCTAACCAAAGCTTACTTTTCATCCCCTAGTCTCCCTCTCAGGAACTTTCCCGGATGCCTCAGACACTGGGTGGGGGCTGCTTCCAGCCCTCTGAAAGTTCATGGCTTTTGACCCATTCATCAGAGGGTGGACCATTTCATCACCAAGGAGATAAGAGCTCTCATGCTTGCTGTTCCAGCCTTACATACTCTGTAAAGATTTTGAGAGGCCCTGGAAGAAACAGACAATGCCACAGTGATGTGGTACATCAACAAGCCGAGGGTGATGTAGTCTTACTTCCTGTGCAGACTAGCTCTTCAGGTTTGGGATCTGGCTGTCCAGTATCAGATGACTCTTCAGCCTGTTTATAGTCCTTTAGAATAAAACATTGTTTACACTACCTCAGCAGGTGCATAACACAGATTCACAAATGGATGCTTCACAGAGATGTGTTTCTGGACATTGTCCATCAGTGGGGTACTCCTCAGGTAGATCTTTTTTCCTGTCCTCTTAAAAGACAACTTCTTCTCTTTTGCACCAGAGTCCCAAGTCCTCTGACTGTTATTTTTCAGCTCCGCCTATTTCCTCTTCTTCCTGACGTGCTAGAGACTGAACAATTCCTTGAACTTTTGTGCTTTCTCTCTTGTCAACTTCCAGGTCTTCAATCTAGTCTTTATTCACATTAGAGCTTTCACTGACCACTACTTGATCGTGACAACTAGTGCTGTGGGATGAGTGTTTCACTGGGGTT
Source organism: Protopterus annectens (assembly GCF_019279795.1). Lineage (NCBI taxonomy): Eukaryota > Metazoa > Chordata > Ceratodontiformes > Protopteridae > Protopterus > Protopterus annectens. The sequence goes on from NC_056742.1 coordinate 45,700,550, forward strand.
GACTTGCTATCACTGATTCTACCCAACTGATGTTTCCTTACAGGAAGAAGATTACCTGAGTTGCGTGTTGGACACTCCTGTAGGTGATGTTGTAACAATCTCTCTCTCTTGTTGAACCATGTGTTGGTCAACATCAATTCATTTGCCAGACAGACATCTAGAATGACCTTGCATTCATGCTGCCCCACCCATGTGGAAGCAGGCAGTTCTCACATCCTATTCTGTCTGTCCTGATATGTGCTTTCAGGTCTGCCCATTATCAACAGCAACTCATGTTGTCTTGCTGCCTGAATGCACTCTCCTCCTTGCTTTAACAACTCTGCTCTGCGACATAGGCTGAGAGTATGAATGGTGCTAATTCTAATATAATTTCTCACTGAATTATGAAATCTCTCCTTCACAACAATTCCGACACCATTTCAAGTATATCCTCCTCCTAAGTAGTAGACTCTGGATCCTAAGGTAAGTGGCTTTGCTACACTGCATGTCCAGCTTGTCTCCTGGATAAAGTTGATGTTCAGCATCCTCCTTAACATCATGTTATCCACTCTCAAGGTGCATCCTGTCAGCAAACCTATACTGAGTATAATAACCCTTTGCTTATGCCTGGCATGTTGAATAGTCTTATATCCAGCTTTTGCTCAACAGAGGTAGTCCAAGTAACCCAAGCTAAGTGACTGGACAGCAGCTGGACAGCAATGTATTGAATCAGGAATGTTGGACTTTGACAGACACACACCAGTAGGGGCACACAGACTCCCTGCCACCTTTAGCATGAGTATCTGTTGTAGTCAGATTAGGTTGGATTGTCAACTCACTTTGTCACTGGTAAATACCAATCCCCATTTTTGGCAACATTAATCAGTGCATCCAAATCACCAAGACACATTTTTACAATGTTGAGTGGCTAGTCCTGACCCTAACCATTATGGCAACTGTGTTTATCTTATAGGTTCATAGGTAGGTACTAGGCTATCTGCCCGAGGGCATTTATAAGCCTAGCCAGAGTGTGTCAGCTTTCGCCGCCCCATTGATTAATTAACTGACCCTCTGTCAAGCAGAGCCAATGCAGTGATCCCAGGGGTGTATTTTCTGTTACCCGTCAAGGTTTCTCTTGAAGAGTGTTAGTGAGGGGCTTTGCCTGATGTAATTTGGAATTTTTATTCCAAAGCATGGGGAATCTCTGTGGCAGCAATCTATCCCTCCAGCATTGTGGTGAGGTTTAGCTCACTAGAGCGCATGGCTCGCAGTGACTTGGATTTCTTTAGGTGAGCATGTCCATCAATTCTGAGTTGGACATGGCTTTGTAAGTCAGGCAGAGATTACCTCTGAGTAAGCGCTATGCCACTGAGTACAGCCAGAGTTTTTTTCAGTCGGGCTGCATAAGACATATGTTTGAGACCAGTAATCCTCTTGGTGAGGTACTTTTGTGGTCTTTCCAGCTATTGAAAGTGTCTTGTGAGGTACATCCCAAATGGGGCATTGTACTCTATGATGGGTCTAATGAGTGACGAGTAGAGGGGCACTATAATCTCTTTATTTCTAGATGCAAACCCTTTAGTAATTAGATGGGCCACATAGAAGGATTTCCTAACTTCTTTGGCAATATGATTGTCAAAGGAGAGATTACTATCTACCTGGGTCCCCAGATCTATTATTACCTCTTCTGTATTAAGGGGGCTGCCACCTATGTGGTAATTCATGGGTGTTTTATTTTTCTCAAACGGGATGACTATGCATTTTTTGGCATTTAGCTTGAGGCCATGACTTTAACACCAGGTGTCCGTCTCAGTAAGGCCCTTTTGGAGGATGTCCATGTCAGCCAGAGAGTCAATTATGGCTCCCAGTTTGCAGTCATTGGTGAACTTGGTTAGCCATAGTCCTCCTGTGTTTGCCTGTACTTCTGAGAAGTATATGCCAAACAGTAGGAGTCCCAGGACTGAGCCTTACAGGACACCACTTGTGACTGGTTTAGAGTCGGACCTGGAGCCCGCTATTCTTACCGTGTGAGTTCTATCTGTAATCCAGTTGACAACCCATCTCATGACATAGGGGTTTATGTTCAGGCTGGTGAGTTTTTTTGTAATACCCGAGTGGGGAATGGTGTCGGAAGTTTTGTCGAGTTCAGGATAGGCTGTGTGAACAACCTTTCCCTTGTCTCTGGCCTTGGTGACTGTCTCGAAGAAGTCAACCAGGTTTAGTAGGCATGATCTGCCCTTACCATAGCCGAACTGGGTTGGGTCAAGTGTTTGGAGGTTCCCAATGTCTTTGTTAATGAGTTGTATCATGATGTGCTCCATAGCCTTGCAGACCAGGCTAGTCAGGCTTATGGGGCGATAGTTACCAGGGTCAGTTGTGATCCCTCCTTTGTGGAGAGGAATAACCATTGCTGTGCACCATTCTATGGGCATGTAGCCTGTGGAGAGGCTGAAGTTGAACAGTGTGTTTAGGTGGGGGGTTAGTTCATTCTGTAGTTCATGCAAGATGCAGCCTGGGACATCATCTGGTCCCATTGATGCTGTGTTTTTGGCTTTTGAAAGGGTTGTTTTCACCTGTGCATCTTTGATTTTTGGGACACTACACTTTTCCAGTGTTGTCGTGGGCCCTTTTGGAGGTGAGAGGGAGGAGGGGGTGAAGTTTGCACTGAATCTATCTGCCTGGATGTTGGCAATATCAGTAGGTTCAGTATATTTTGTGCTATTTTGCACTAGTTCTGTGCATATCTGCAAGTTGTCGCTTAGATTCTTTACATAGCTAAAGAAGGCTTTGTGGTTATCTTTTGAATCCTTGGCTATTTTTCTTTTGAAGTTAGCCTTGAATGATTTTATGAGGGACCTCAGTTTCTTACTGATACTGATCAGGGATGTCTTTCCTTCTTGGGATTTGCTTTTTTTTAACTAGTTTCCTCCTTCTATTGTATAGCCTGTTTATTGCAGGGGTCCACCAAACTGGTTTCTTTCTCTTAGAGGATTGAGTCTTGGTTTTGCTAGGGATGGTATGATCCATGCATCCTTGTAGATGCTCATAGAGTGCATTTGTAAAGGTTTCTGCATCTTGGGCAGCATTATGCTTTAGCATGGGGGCTGTGAAACTTACCACCTCTGTCTTAAGTAAGGTGAAGTTTGCTTTAGAAACGTTTTTTACTATGGTTTTCTTAGTTGGGGGTGGTGTTTGGGTGTGGACATCCAGAGTGATTAGTTTATGGTCTGATCTAACCAGTGACAGGTTGACCTCTGGTGTGGAACACCTGTTGTCCATGTTAGTGATGACCAGGTCCAGTATGTTTTCACCTCTGGAAGGGGAGTTTACCAGCTGTTCCAGGGTGTTTGAGTTGATGAATTCCAGGAAGCGCTGGGCCTGGGAATTTGTACCAGAGTAGTTTTTCCAGTGAATGGTAGGGTAATTGAAATCACCCAATATCAGGGTGTTTGGTAGGACCTTCATGTTTTCCACTGTCTCCAGAAAGGTGGAGTTGTGGTCCTGGGTCATGGAGGGTGATCTTTAGCAGGCCACAATTGGCATTGCAGATTTGCCCGATGTTAGTTGCACATGGATGATCTCAGAGGGATCATGCTGCACCACTAACCTGGAGGTGTAGATATCCTTGATGAATATGGATATACCCCCTCCTTTTGTGTTTCATTCCATGTTCTGTGGCCGAAACGTGTGGTATGAGTTGTAGCCCTGTAGTGCTGGGGTGCTCTCTGGAGCCTTGAACCTGGTTTCAGTTACTGCACAGATGTGACAATCTCCATACTGAGGAGTGCTTCAAGCTTGTGCATTTTGAGATTGAAACTCCTGGCATTGAGTAGCATAACCCACAGTTTTTTGTTAATTGTGCTGTTTACAGAGGTGGGTTTGACTTTTGAGCCTTGCCTAAAAAAGGCACTACGGGGGCAGCAAGAGCATTGGCCAGTATTCGAAAGCCTAGGGGTGACAGGTGCAAGCCATCTCTTGTGAAGCAATGTGGCGTGTCGAGCATGTCGTCCCAGGCTGACAGACACTGGATCCCCTTTGAATGACACCAGAAGCTTAGCCAGTTGTTGAAATTGATCATTTTTTCTTTATACTGAGGTATCATTCTTGGTGAGGGCAGGATGCTACTCAGGGTCAGGGTCATACCAGCCTGGGCTCCATGATCAGAGAGCTCTTCCATCTCTCTTTTCATGTAGTCCTGGGAGGTACATCTCAGGTCATTCACACCAACATGAACAATGATAGAGTTATATTTGTCCTTGTTCTGGAGTGACCTGAGTGCTTGTGATATGTGGCAGATTCTGGCTCCTGACAGGCAGCTAACAGTAACCTTCTGCTTGTCCAGCCTAGTGAGTGGGACGTCAGTGTGCCTGACTATAGAGTCACCTATTACTAGTGTGTTAGGTATGTTATTTCACCTTAAGAGCTGTGATTGTGCAGCACACTGATTTTGTGTTGTATGTGTTGTCTGGTTTGTGACAGGAAGTGCAAGTTGTTTGGGTGTCTGCTTTGGAAGTCTCCAATGCTTTTGCAGATTTTTATTTAGAGTCTCTGAGTATGATTTTGTGTATTTATGTGTATTTTTTTGCCAGTGCTGTTTTAGTAGGTCTGTGTGTGGCTGGAGTTGTGGTGCAAGTGTTAACCTTCTCCTCTTGACTGTCTGTTCCAGTCTTGGGTAGAAACAGCTTAGCTTCCAGTTTGGCTGTATAATTGCATCTCTTGCATATGTTAGTGCTTTGTGGTAAGAGGAGAGGGTTGTCTGTGTACATGAGGCAGTTGCAACATTGCCTCAGGATACCCAGATTCAACAGCTGGACTGGAGAGTGCACCTGAAGTTGCCCTTTGTTCATGCCTGAATAGAAGGGTGAGCTGCTTAGTCGCTTGGTTGGTGATGGGTGAATAAAGAGCCTTGCCCTGCTGGGCAATCAGTGTCAGGGTATATTAGTGCTTGCTATTAGGTCTGAGCAAGTGCTGGGCTGTAAGATGCTTTTTGAGTGCTTAGGTTGAGAGTTAGACTAGTTTCAAGGGAAAAAAACTGAAGAGGAGACTTAGTGGAGCCAGGAATAATTTAACGGTAGCTAAGCGGCACTGCCAGGTGCGCAAAACCCTGCACACGTTTTTTTATTGTAGGGAAATGAAAGAGATAGAAATTAGCCCAAAATGGCCAATAAACTACAAACTTCTGGGCTGGAACTACTCCTCCAGGGACAGATAGGTTGCTCAAAGCTCCCCTCTCTCACAGGTGAACAGAGAAACTTCCTTCTTTCCAAGTAAGTTATGGGCAACTCAGAAACTAGTATCACAGCCCTGAATTCAGCAACAGCCTGAAAACTGGACTATACTAGTTCAGAAAGGCGGGAAACAAGGATTTGTTTTGTTTGTTTGTTTGTTTTTTTTTTTAAAGATAAGGCAAAAACAGTACAAAATACACTTAAAACAGCTTTAAATGACTACAAACAATTAGAAAAGGCTATCACACTTTAGTGTGTAGCCTACAACAGTTAAACAAATTATTTAAACAAAAAAACAACTTTTTAAAAGTGCAGGCAGTCAAATAAGTACAATATGTGAAAAAAACAAGCTTTTAAATCACAACAAACGCTGGAAAATCTGTGTTTAGGCAGAAAACAGTTAAGTACAGAAAGAAAGTACAGAAAACTGATACTTAATCACTCCAGTCATTAGACTACTAATATGAAATTTGTCAAGAAGTATCTCTTTCTTTTTCCTGAACCTGAACTAACAATGAATTTGTGCAGCTACTGTTAGAACTTTCCCAAAGCATCATATTTCTATTTCATAAATTAGACTACTTAATTATAGGTAATGCTCAAGAAGTTCAATATTTCCATAGTTTTGTATCATTAGCTACATAATTAAATCACATGAGATGGAGAGGAGAACAGGGGCAAAAAAGCAACAGCAGCTTCTTACCCCATCCTCCAAATAAATCAGACACAATATTTAGAAAGCAGACTAACTCAGAATTTAGTTAGGATAAGTAAAACTGCAAATGTTATAAATGCGTTGACACTAGGGGCAAATGAAATGGGTTAAAGTTATAAAAGATGGAGGACCACAGTTGCCAGTATTAATCGTCTGGACTATAAGTAGCTTTAATAGAAGAGAGCTTTTGTGGTTGTTCATGTGTATGTCTGTGATAGTTGCACTAAAACCCAAGACTTCTGAAATTTTTTGGAGTATGCATAATAAAAAAGAATACAGAGAAAGATAAAGATATTTTCTTAAAGTTAAAATAAATCATATTATTAGAATAATAAACACTCTCTCAAGCTGGATGAAGTGAAGGCATGAAATGCATTGTATCTTCTACAGCATTTTGTTGTACAACTCCTTCACAAGCATGGGAAAGAATAATTCTGCTATCAGCATGCATTTCATAAACCGCATTTAGCACTGAGCCTACAGAACCTAAAAGAGTAATGAGATTTTCTTTGACTTTTGCACATTTTAACCACGTATGAAATTAACAATATTTACTCTGTTGTAGTGTATTTAGTTTTTATACAAATGTAATCAAGTTGCCATATAGTATTAAAATATATTGTATATCCAATAGTCATTGTTTTTGTATGTTTTGGAGTTGGGATGGGAAGAAAGAAGTTGAGCATTTAGGACTTCAACTCCAGACAAATGGTGAATTTTCCAGAAGCAAGGAGTATGCAGTTTGACCAAACTCTTCACATCAGATTGGTATTCATTGTAAGGGTGGGATTGTTTTGAATGAAATCTTCTCTGAAATTGTAATTTAATATGTAATCAAAGCAACCATAATGTGGCTGTGAGGACTATGCCAAAAATAAACAAACAAACAAACAAATAAATAAATAAAGGTATACAAGGAAACTGGAGACCTACATGAAATTAACCAATTATTTGTTGAGTTGTGGTGGCGTCCATGAAATTGAACAGATTCCTGGATAATGAAAAGCAAACGCAGCATTTAAAAAGAATCCGATTCTCAAGTGATTAAAAAGTAAACTGGTAAAATAAAAGCAGTAGCTTCAAACCTACTTTGAAATGTCGACTAGTAAGTTAAATGACAGTCCTATAAAATACAGAAAACTATGACTTGCAACACTATACAGCATAAACTACAATAAGAAATTAATACGTATATCATCTGAGTTTTATAATACTCTTTATACTTAAAGATCCATTTACACCTGCTGGTTTTGCAGCATTTAGTAACAAATTAAACTGGGTTTCTTTCTTCTGTAGTACACTGTTAAACTCAAACACCTCTAGAATCCTGCGTAATTCTGATTACTACATACGAGTAATCTCCTTATGGCTAGGTCACTAACATTTAAAGAAATATACTATGTATATTATTAACCCTCATTTTTTTTATGGTCGTCTCACTACTCTTTGTACAAATTCAAAAGACATTTTAATAAGTAAAGTTTTCAGTCCTTTCCATTATTAGTTTTAAGATGTCCATATATGTTTCTTCCTTAATGGTATGCAGAATCTAAAATTTAAAATGATTGCTTTGACTGAAAATTGTATTGTCCCTTTATGACACTTCTTAATGCATTGACTCTTTAGTGAAGATGACTCCAGTAACCCCTCAGGAAATGGTGACTGCAAAAATTCTCACAACCTCTTTTCTCTTGGAGGACTAGTTGTGACAATTTTGCTTTAGAGGTACTTACTAAGTTATTGCTCTTTGAGCATCTTAAGCCTAGCCCTACATTCCCATGGTAGTCATAATCTCTTATATTTTGTAATACATATCCCCAAACAGGCAGCAGAAGTGTATGCTGGGTACATACTTGTTCCCCTATACATGAGGACCATTGGAGCTAATCTGGGGGTGAATCTGAGGTTACCCATCCATTTGACCAAGTTACACTCAAATAGAGAAAGAAAAGTATTCCCCTTTATATGGAGGAGAAGCAAGTTCCAAAGAGGGGATATTCTGTGTGATGCTTACCTATTCTTCCAGTGTGTTCTGTTAATTTTTTAAGAGATTGAGGTCGCTTGAATGGGTATTTCTAATACCATTAGACTTCCAAATGTGTAATAGGTCTGATAGAACAGGGTATGTTGATAGAACATGGTCTGTTGAGAATCTGCGGCAGAGGTCAATTAAGTCTGTATGATACTAATGACTGCTGAGAACACAGGAACAATTACATCCCTAGATCTGAATGCCATAAACTTTTACATAAGCGGTGTGAGGAAAAATGACTTTCTTGTAGTAGCGTATACATGGTGATCAAAGGACATTTCATTTTCAACATAGGTTCCATGATTTCTAACTACAGAATCAGTTTTCGGAGGGTGTTGTCAGTGTGATAACTATGAAGGGAGTTACGCTTGCCAGAGGATACAATTATACATTTCTTGGCTCTTAGATAAATCCATGGTTTTATTACTAATTCGTGGGACAGACCCTCTTGTAGGATAATGTTGTCATCTGGGGAGTTTACGCTGACACCAAGTTTGCAATTATCTTCAGACTTGGTCAACCTCAATTCCTTAACATTAGCTTTGACCACAGAGAAGTAAATGAGAGATGTAGCCCGTGGACTGAAGCTCGGGGCACTCCGCTAGTGAGGGATCATTTGGGGTAGCTAGAATTGCACAGCCATACATTATGCATTCTATTTGAGATTCAGGTTGCAATCCTCTGAGTTGCATAAGGGTTAGCATTTAGCTAGGAGAGAGTATCTATGATAACTGAGTATGGAACAGTGTTGAACACCGATGCAAGGTTCAGATAGGCAGTGGCATTACCCTGCTCTCATCCATTAACCTCAGTGATGTTTTGATAGAAGTCTGACAGCTTAAGTAAGCAAAATCTTTACTTGAATCTGAACTAGGTTGGCTCAAGAGTCTCTAGGCCACCTACAGTAAATCCCTACTTAATTCTAAAATCATTCTTTCCATAGCTTTGCAGGTGAGACTGGTCAACCTTATGTGAGTCTGTAATTACATTTGTCTGTTGTTGCCCCATATTTATGCAAGGGAGTAACTGCTGCTGTCTTAATGTGATCCAGCACAAAGCCTGTTCTAAGGCTAATATTGAATAGCCTTTGGAGAAGTTTGATAGTTCATGTTTCAAGCTACCCAGTAGGCAGCCTGGTATGTTAAGCAGCTCTATAAATATAGTGTTCATGACCATGGAAAGTGCCTTAAAAACATATTCCTAAGAAATTTCAGGAAGGGGGTAAATGTGGATATTTGATCTGAAAATACTAGTGGAGGGAATGGGTGAAGCTAAAGATGAACTTGTCTGTTGGTGGATTGGCTATGTGTTCTGGGTCTGAGTGTGTGATATCATCTACTATTAACTTTGTTCAGAAAAGCCTAAGAAAAACTGGTTCCTTGCCTTGTGGTCAGGAGGTTGTCTGTGGAGGAAGTCTCCTGTAGTTATAGGTGCCCCTCCTTCTCTTGTCCTGGGGGTTCTCCTCTGTTCATACAAGTATGCAATGTAAGAACCAGATCCTCATTCCCACACGTTAATATGGTTGTCAAAAAAGTAAAGGCCAGTACTCAGTTCTCTTATGAAGGAATATTTTTTACTGGCAGATGAGTGCTGCTTAGTTGACTGAGTACAAATGGTTATGTCGGAGATTTTTATTACAAACTTAGTGAGTGTGTCCAGGGTTGTCACCTCCCATTACATCATTAGGAGTGTGTTGTGGAGGGTTTAGCTTTTTGGAACACCCATGCTGTCATGGTGGGCATCACCCTGTGTGTATAGGGGTGGCTTGCAAAATAGGTAATGTTAATAATTTTTTACATAAGTTATCTTTGTTATAAGCATTATTCAATAAAAATGTTTCTTGGCTAAAGCCTGTTAATCTCTTGTTCAAAATTAAATAGATGTATTTCTACAACTGCCAGGAGAAGATCGAATTAATCACAAATCAGGTTAAAAAATGTTCATTTTCATTTTAAAAGTGCATGAATTATCCAGTTGGTCAACTAATATTTGGGACACCTTTGAGTAGTCTTCATCAGATCTGCCAGGTTATTTATATATCCTTAGGTTTACTGTTTTCATAAATAAAAAAGTAAAAGAGTAAAAAATTAGTTTTGTTGCTGGGGATTATGGAAAAAGGAGATTCCATGGTCTTCAGGATTATTCTTTATGTTATATGCTAACACTATAATGTCCTTCTGGGAGAATAAGTTTGTACTGAATTCAGAATATAGTAGTTTATGGAAGTTGTATGGTAGATTTCTTGTGTTTCTTATGGGCAGGCACTCAAGATGAATTTGGTAGCTTTGTGGAATACCTAAATGGTACCACAGAATTTTTAAAATTCACTCACAAATTCACTACTGATGAATTGAAATACCTTGATGTTAACATATCTAAAACTGAGTATGGCTTTGAGTCTAGAATTTATAGAAAAGAGACCTTTTCTAATTCTTATCTGCACTACTCACACCAGAAAAGGAGTGTTATAAAAGGGCAATTTGTGCTTGTGTAGAATGACTTCTGATGATGCATGTTATGGTAACGAATGTAAAAACCTGAGAAACATGTTCCTGAATAGAGGCTACCGGAAGAGCTCATTGATAGAGTTTCCAAAGAAGTCAGTGATGGGAGGAAGGGAAGGTTTGCTTGAGGATGTTGCAACTCAACAAGTCACAAACAAGAAAGTAGATGGGTTAAATAATGAATTAGTGTCAGGTATCATTACCACATATGATGGACAAGCTGGTGTGATCAAAAGAATTTTTGACAAAGAGTGGATTAACTTTTCTAAAGTTTCTGACTTAAATCACATTTTCCAGGGTGAAATAAAACATATTTATAGGAAAGGGAACACCCTGAAGGATATTTTTGAAAGAGGTAGTAAAGGGAATTCAAGGTTAGCAGGTACAAACAAAAAGCTGGTGTATTTAAATGTGGTGCTTGTAATTATTGTTCTTATTTGATTACTGGGGATACCATTACTTTACCTGCCAGAAATAACAAAATTTTAACTTTAAAACTTTTTGAATTGCAACACAAAAGGGATTATTTATGTTGGGTTATGTAAAAATGTAATGCTTTTACATTGGCAAGAGTGAAAGAAAGGTTAAGCAGAGAATTTATGAGCACACCTATGATATTCGTATAAAATGTGAAACAAATTCTCTGTACAAACACACAAAAACTTGTCCTGAAGCTGAATTTCAGTTTTTATATTAGAGGTTTATGTGGGAGACTTTAGTTGAATACAGGGAATTATACTGGCAAGTGGTGTTGGAGGCCAGTAAATTCCCTGTTTTAAATGACATGATCTCACTTGCCCTGTATTAAAATGAGATCAGCAAAATTGTGACATTAATGTGTAATAATCCTCCTTGTCAGTAGAGGGCAGTAACTCAATGCATTTCTATGTACAATGATTGTTTTACTGGCTGTTTTAAAAGTTTGATGAGTATATAAAAGCAGTTAACTGAATGTATTAGTGTAATCTGATGAAGTTGTGGAGAAAACGTATGGTGATTTGATTCAGCGTTATTTTTCGAGTGAACTGTTCGGCTTAATAAATTTGTGGGCCTACCTAGCAGTGGTTCAGGGTGCTTTGTTTCTGCTTACTGGTTTGTTCTGCATCCTCCTTTTTGGTTACTAGTAACTTTGGGATGGAATCACCTGCTGGGAGTGTGGCAAGCAATGGAGCAAAGACTAATGGGACAGCTCACTCAACTTGTGGGGGACCCCAGTCCAATCTTTGGCCTCAGTATTGACGTCTGTGTATTGGAACCAGGAACCAGGAAGTGCATCGGAGTGTTTGGGCGGAGAGAGGCGGGCTGTTGGTGAGGAAAATGATTCGAAGAAACTGACCACGGACAATCTGAGCAGCCTAACAATGTTAGAAAAATGGGTGAAGGAGTTCGTTTTGGCCCTGGTGGTAGTTTAAACTCTACAGGTACAAAGACATTTCAGTGACTTATTCAATGTTGTTTATGATTTTGCTAGCAAAAACAACACTAATGATAAACTACAGAACTTTTTCTCAAAAGCTTGATGACCTGGACTATTTTTATACAAATGCAAAATGTTAGAAATGGATAACACTTATTTAAAGTATTGTTTAGAACAGAAAATTGTGGAAGGTACAGAGTTTTATTTTGAACTAATAGAGGCTTTTGATAATTGTGGTTTTGATATAATGAGGGCTATCATTAAAAACAATGAGGTAGAAATAAAGAAGTTGCAAGAAACTGTAGAATGTATAAACAAGGACATTACTCACGATTTACTATTTACAGTGGATGAAGAGAGAAGCAAATATCATAAACTATTAAATAATTTAGAAAGTAAATGTTTGGAGGTTAAAACAGAAAATTAAACAAGATTGAGAGAGATTTAAATGAATACAAAACAAAGAAACAATACCGAAGAATTGGGTGAGAAATGTTAGAAATTATGACATTAATCACTACAGAGAACCTAACAATGACATTTCTGACAATGAATTGCCTTTAGAGAATGATTATGATGCTGCATTTCCACCTTTAAGGCGGTCTGAGAACAATTCAAAAACTACAAAACCAGAAACTGGGGAGCTCAGGAAAGAGCGACCCAGTCTGGAATAATTACAAACTGTGGTTTTAAATACAGTTATAATGATTTTAATATTTGAAACTTTGAATTGAGCTTGGAACTTACGAAAATAAGAAAATTCTGAGAAGTGCAGTGTGCAGTAATATTTAACAGACCCAGAGTTGAAAACTTTGGAAATCATGAGAACAAACAAGAATAATATAAGATTAAACCCGATAGGGGGGGGGTACTTTATTATGGATGCATTAATTTAGAGAGCAAAATGTTTGACATAAAATGACTTATTAATGGATGGAGTTATTGACATGAGTACTTTTAAATATTTGCATGACAAACCCGAGAATACCCTCCATATTTGGGATACCAAAGGTGCATAAAGATAAAACTAAATGAATCACTTGCAAATGAAACAAAATGTGATTGACTTATTTACAAGTATACCCCATGATGTAGGCCTTGAATGGTTTGAGTTCAGAACTGTTTTGTTATTAATGGAGATTGTCCTAAAGAATAATTTTATATTCTTTCAGAGTAGTATTTTCGACAAAAAAAAGGTGTGTGCGATGGGGGGCACACTGTGCTCCCACTTATGCTAACACTATAATGTCCTTCTGGGAGAATAAGTTTGTACTGAATTCAGAATATAGTAGTTTATGTGTTTCTTATGGGCACAAGCAAGATGAATGAATTAGCTTTGGAATACCTAAAATGTACCACCAGAATTTTTAAAATTCACTCACAAATTCACTACTGATGAATTGAAATACCTTGATGTTAACATATCTAAAACTGAGTATGGCTTTGAGTCTAGAATTTATAGAAAAAGGTTTGCCCTGTATTGGGTAAAATTGAGGATGTTGCAACTCAACAAGTCACAAACAAGAGTAGATGGGTTAAAAATGAAATTTCATATCAGGTATCATTACGTTTCTGACTTAAATCACATTTCCAGGGTCAGGGTGAAATAAAACATATTTATAGGAAAGGGAACACCCTGAAGGATATTTTTGAAAGAGGTAGTAAAGAATTCAAGTTAGCAGGTACAAACAAAAAGCTGGTGTATTTAAATGTGGTGCTTGTAATTATTGTTCTTATTTGATTAGGGATTATTTATGTTGGGTTATGTAAAATGTAATACTTTTTACATTGGCAAGAGTGAAAAGAAAGGTTACTTGTCCTGAAGCTGAATTTCAGTTTTAGACTTTAGTTGATACACAGGAATTATACTGGCAAGTGGTGTTGGAGGCCAGTAAATTCTGATCTCACTTGCCCTGTATTAAAATGAGATCATCAAAAATTGTGACATTAATGTGTAATAATCCCTCCTTGTCAGTAGAGGCAGTAACTCAATGCATTTCTATGTACAATGATTGTTTTGTTAACTGAATGTATTAGTGTAATCTGATGAAGTTGTGAATGGCGATATGGTGATTTGTTTCTGCTTATTATTCTTTATGTTCCTTTGTTCAGCCCAGCCCTTGGGTGGTTGAGCTGTGAGGTAAATGGAGCATGTGCTGTAAATTATATAAACATATACTTGATGTGAAGGCCTTGTGCTGCTGTTGCAGATTTTTGTGCTGTTTTTTATATATCATTGAAACAGGTCAGGATTACAAAAATGGTAAAGTGTAATAAATAAATATATATATATTTTAAGGCTTGTTACTTTCTGGTGCCTGTAAGCATGAATGTGGTGTATGGAACACCTGCATAGAATGTGATTAGATGGGCCTATCCCTTACCCTGTATTGGTAGCTGAGGTATTGAAAAATACATAAAGGGATGGTAATTATCGATGGCCAGTCCAGGGTCTAATCACAAAAGCAGTCTCCTGTAATATAGCAGGTCATTTGATCCTTGGTGAATTAGTGCCTGGATGAAAGGGCATCTAAACTTCTAGGGGTCTGATCATGTGGTCTGTTCCAGGCCGCCTCTACTAGTTCATAATTTATGGTCAGAAGCAAGCCCAAAGCAGAAGTAATCTTCCTTAACACAGGTTTATTGTAAAAAGCAACAAGCGTTTTCGCTACTCCAAATAGAGAAGCTTCATCAGAGAAGTACAAAAAGGCGCCAAAACCTTTTTGAACTTTTAAAAACAAATAATAAAATACATCACTTCCTTCCAATACAGCGGAGCAATTCTCTTAAAAGGGGGATGACAAGAAAAGGGTACTAAGTTAATAACTAATTGACAAATCAGTCTACAATAACAAATTTTATATAAATGGAAATTACATGAATCACTATCAAATATGTTAAATGAACTGTGCAAACAATAGGAAATTGGTTCACAAAAAATATTTTTTAAAATAACCATTTCGGTCAACCTGTTAAGACATCAAGTCAACGACTTGAAAGGAAAGGTTCACAAGTTAAAAGTTTTTTAATTTAAAAAGTTTTTGTTATTATAAAAATTTTATTGTTATAAAAAGGTTTTTATCATTAATAGAGGCTTGAAGCCCACAAGTGAAGAGCAGCTTCAAACAAGGGGAAAGGTAAAAACAAATGAAAACAATCCCCATATATACATCATCTCAAAAAAGCCTTAAGTTTTAAAACAGGTGCAATGTTACAGTTCTCGTTTAAACCCGGGCTATTGAAGGCGTCAAGTTTCAACTGCCATTCGAGTTCACGATTTTCGAGAAACAGTGAAAAAGGACCACCTCTAATTGTTACTGGTACATGGTCGATCCCCATAAATGTGAAACTATGCCCTGGGTTATTTAAAACATGCTTTGCCAATGTGTTTTCAGTTTTTCCTTTTTTGATAGCGTAACAATGTTGGTAAACTCGCTCCCTGAATTTCCTGTCGGTTTTTCTGACATAAAACGCAGGGCAACAAACACAGAATGCAATGTACACTATGGACTTTGTCTCACAGTTGATCTTAAATTTGATTTCAAATTTTCTCTCCCTGATGCAAAAAGTAGAACCAGCACGAATTACATTACACCAATTACACATTCCACAGGGTAGAGACCCTTTAAATCTATTGAAGGAATTAGAGTAAGAGTTCCTCTGTAATAATTCCTTTATATTCGTTCCCCTTTTATATACAACATAAGGTCTAGTGCCCAGCTTTTCTAGTAATAGTGGATTATTTTCAATAAAAAAACAGTTTTTCTGTATAATTCGCAGAATCTGGTTAGAATTACTATTAAAAGTAGTTATGAAACTCAAAGAAGGTGTATTCAAGACCTGTACAGCACTTGACTCAGCTAGTCTACATGGGCTGCACGTCTCCACTACATTGTCATCAGCTACTTGACAAGTTGTTAGAACTGGTTTCTCAACATTGAGAAGAGGTTTGAAAAAACCATTAATCCTCTTAAGTTTAACC
Source organism: Protopterus annectens (assembly GCF_019279795.1). Taxonomy (NCBI): domain Eukaryota; kingdom Metazoa; phylum Chordata; order Ceratodontiformes; family Protopteridae; genus Protopterus; species Protopterus annectens. The sequence continues at coordinate 45,716,407 of NC_056742.1, forward strand.
TCACAAAATAAGTCTTCTATCATAACCTGAGGGTAACCTCTATTGATGAAGAGTTGTTTTAAAAAATTACATTCAGAAATGAATTCAGAAAACTTACTACACATCCTCACTGCCCTCACTAGTTGACCCTTGACAATAGCTCTCTTTTGTTTGTAAGGGTGAGAACTTGAGTAGTGTAAAAAAGAGTTGCAGTAGGTAGCTTTCCTGAAAATGGAAGATTGAAAGCTGGAAGTGGTTTGGTCCTTAATTAATTTCACATCCAGATAATCAATACTCTCCTTAGAGAAGTTGTATGTGAATTTAAGGAAAGGGGTAGAAGTATTCAAAAATTCAACTAATGATTCTGCTAGTGTGGCCTCCCCTTCAAAAAGGATGAAAACATCATCCAGAAATCGTGTGTAGTACTGAATGTGTTTCATCCAAACTGGGTTATTAAAAAGATGTTTTTTCTCCCAGTATGCCATAAGCAAGTTGGCGACACTGGCACCACAGGGGGATCCCATTGCCACCCCCTGAGTTTGCAAGTAGATAGATCCGTCAAAAGTAAAGAAATTAGATGTGAGAACTATATCCAATAGTTCAGTGACGTTGTCGATCTCACCTTTCGGTGTTTTAAATTCATTAAGCAATAAGCTGATCCACTCAACCGCTTCTTGGTGCGGAATTGAGGTATACAAATCAACAACATCAATGGTGAGGAAGTTATAAGAATTACTGAAGGGAATGTTGTTAATATTAGTCAAAAAAGACCAAGAGTCTTTACAAATACTAGGAACCAGTTTAATGTATTTTGAGGGAATGAAATCAATATATTTAGAGCATGGATAGGTCATAGAAGATCTTCCATCTATTAGTGCTCTCATAGGGGGGTCACTACTGTTCTTATGAACCTTTGGTATCCCAAACATCACCGGTACTTTAGGTGAAACGATATAAATATATTTGTATGTATCCACATCAATTCTTCCTGAGAGGTAGATATCCCTATAATAACCTCTAAGTCTATTTGAACAGCTGTTCATCTCACTTAATGATGCTATTCTGTAAGCTTGGGAGTCAAGCACTACTAACATTCTTTGAATATACTGTTCATTTTCAAAAATAACTAACCCACCCCCTTTGTCCGGTTTAATAATTCTCACTGGAGAGGCACATAAGTTATTAAGTGCTTCAAATTGGGCTTTAGTAATATTAAAAGCATTTTTTATGCCTCTACATAGGGAGTCCAAATGACGGACATCAAGTTCACAAAAGCTCTCAAACATCCTTAAACCAAAATGTAAGGGAGGGTTGAAAGTGCTCGATAGAGTTAGAGAGTTAGTTTGAACATTAACTTCATTATTGAAAAGGAGTCTCAGGTTAAGTTTTCTGACATAGCATTTTAGATCAATCAACACTTTAGCTACATCAAAATTTTTAGAAGGAACAAATGTGTTTCCTAATGCAAGTAGTTCAATAAGCTCAGGTTCCAAAAATAATGAGGAAAAGTTATAAACCTTAAAGTCACCTCTATTATTGAACAAAATGTTAGGCAATTGAACGTTTACCTCATTGCTAACAGGACTACCTATCTGTTCCAATTCCTGTTCTGGCCCTTGTTGTATTTGTTGTTCTGCCATTTCAAAGGGAATGGATGCTGGTCAAACAACTACAGAGGCACAATCCCCTGCAATCAATCTCTCAGCTACTTTAGCATTTTTGTAGTCCCGACCTGTTTCAAGGATATATTAAAAAAAACAGCATAAAAACAGCAGTAGCACAAGGCCTTCACATCAAGTATATATTTATATAAATTACAGCACATGCTCTGTTTACCTCACAGCTCAACCACCGAAGAGCTGGGCAGAACGGCAAAGTATAAGTAATAACCTCTAGACCATGGAATCTCCTTTCTCCAAAAGGCTTACATTTATGGTAAACTCACAGTAGCAAGACTAAATTTTTACTGTTTTACTTTTTTTTATATATGAAAACAGTAAATCTAAGGATATGTAAATAACCTGGCAAATCTGATGAAGACTACTGAACATCACAGCAAATCTTAGATGACCAACTAAATGACAGATGTAATTCTAAAATGAAAATTAATGTTTTTTCACCTGCTTTGTGATTAACAAAGTAATAATTTAATCTTCTCCTGGCAATTGCAGAAATGTGTGTATTTAGTTTTGAACAAGGGATTAACAGGCTTTAACCAAGAAACATTTTTATTGAGTAATACTTATAAAGAAGATAATGAATAAAAAATTATTAGCATTACTTATTTTGAAAACCACCCCCATACATAAAGGGTGACATCCACCATGACAGCATTGGTGTTCAAATAAACTAAACCCTGCCCCAACACACCCATAATGATGCTATGGGAGGTGGCAACCCTTGACACACCCACTAAATTTGTAATGAAAAGCTCTGACATAACCATTTGTACTCCATCAACTAAGCAGCGCTCATCTGTCTGTAAAGAATCTTTCTTCACAAGAGAGTTGAGTACTAATCTTTATTTTTTTGGCAACCGTATTAATATGTTGGAATGAGGGATCTGGCTGTTATACCTCTATTTGTCTGAGCAGATGAGAAACCACAGGATAAGAGAAGGAGGCACCTACAATTGCAGGAGGCACTGTCTAGTGATGACCTCCTGACCACAATGCAAGTAACCACTTTTTCTTAGTCTTATCTCCTCAGCACCATGTGAGATAACTGAGGGAACATTTGCCACTAAAAGACAAGGGATGCACTTCATTTGATATTAACTTTCTGTGATTTCTAACATAAGTAAAGAAAGCTTAGTGGTTACCTTTCATCTGGGTGGCTATTTTCACCACTTATCTAGCTTTGGTTGATTTGATCAGGATAAGGAGTTCCTTGTTTAGTTTAGCAAGAGTATTTGTGGCTTATTGAGAGTTAAGTTTATTTTTGTGTGCAATATTTTTTTTTCTTTTATTATAAAATCTTTTTATATTATAGTTATCCCAGAGAGGTTTATTTTTTACAAATGTTTGCATTGTATCCATTTCTGGAGTGGACATGCATCTATGCAACTATTTTACATGTGCATGGAACTTGACAGTAAAGGATTCTGCATAAGCAGTGGGATCTGCAGGGGTAAAGGGGCTTTTGAGCTTAGTCAGGTCATCACTCAGATGTTGTTCATTACTATGGCTGCAGTAGTCTTTAGGCTACATGGATCTTTTGTCTGCCTAAGGAAGAACTGACCAGCTTCACAAAGCTCTGGTGTTCAACCTCCACTCTTACTGACTACTGGCCAGCCCAAAGGAGGGAGATCAGTAGTCATAGTGAAGATTTTTGCAGAATGTCTATATTTTTGCCTCATATTTTTGGTCTGCTCCTCATAAAATTTGTGGTTTTCTGTCAAATCAATGAGGACTGAATTCACTAAATAATGATAGTTGAGTTTCTGATTTAATTTCCTTTAAAAATGCATGGTAGCAGAAAATCTTTTACTGCAGCAATTTTTAAAAGACAACCACACCCTCAGACTCAAAAAAACATGTTTATTTCATCATGGTTTGGTGTTTCCTACATTGTAACACCCTTCTGGTACTATTTACAGGTTTTTAGATATTTTTATGCATAATTTCTGAGTCTGGCCACATGGGGTCTGGCATATTGAATGAATTCCAAAAGTTTAGTCTGCCTCTATGTATCCCAGTATGCATTGTTCATCTCAAAAAAATTGGATCACATCTGCCACTATTTTTCTAGAGCTCCTGTCTCTGCACTCATTTACAGGCATTCACAGTTGTGTTGTAAACACCTAGTTTTGGTTAACATTTTATCCTTTTTCAGTGACTACTTCAACCCCAAGCAGTGCAAACGCCACAGAACAGAACTGAAAAGTGCATTTTATTGCTGTTTCTTCTTAGAATACTAACTTGAATTCAGGCTTGATAAAAGACATCTAGTTCTTCAAAATAAGTCCCCCCCTTCACACCTGACTTCCCTAGCTTTCAAAGAGCTAAGGGTAATTTGACCCATTATCTGCATGTGATTGACAGCTCACAGCAGGTGACCAGACTAATGTACTGTCTGCTCCTCCCAGTCTTTCCTTCCTTACAGTGGAACATTTTTTTGTTGCACTCCTCCTGTCAAATTTAGATCCAAGCTCTATAGCACTGGGAAAAAAATCACTTCTTTGCAAACCAAACTTCCATTTTTTTCCTTACACTGTGGTTAAATAGCTAACAAATGATAGCCTATAAAAAATATATATTTCAAGGATTTGCATGACAGCAGTTGCATGTTTTTTTAAAGTGGTAATTTAAGAAAATTACAGTCTTTCATACTTCATGTAATCTTAAAGTGTTCTCTAGTAATTGTGACAAACATCTGCTTCCTACATAAAAAGATACAATTAATGTCTACGCATGGTCATTTTTAAAATTATGCAGCTGTTACTGTACTTTTGCCTGTACTTCCTCACTGTGCTTTGTCACATCAGTAGGGCTTTTCAGAAAATTTATATTAGTTTGACATTTTTGCTGTAATATTTCCAAGAATGGAACACACACACAAATCACAGCCCCCTGCATGCATTCACACACACACTGGCCCCCTGTGTGCATTCACACACACACCGGCCCCCCTACATGCATTCATACACACACCGGCCCCCTGCATGCATTCACACACACACACTGCCCCCCTGCATACATTCACACACACACACACACACACACACACACACACACACACACACACACACACACACACGCCCCCCTGCGTGCATACATACACACACAGGCTCTCCCCCTGCATGCACACACACACACACACACACACACACACACCGTCCCCCCGCGTGCATTCACTCACACACACACACACACACACACACACACACACACACACACACACACACACACACACACACACACACACACACACACACACACACACACACACACACACACACACACACACACACACACACACACACACACACACAAACTGGAGAAGATGCAGGCAATGCAAACTTTCCTCAAATCCCTCAGATAAATGCAGTTGGCAGGGTACACTTACTCAGAAAAGGAGTTCCACACAGCATATACCCAGTTATATTAGGTTAAGAGTGGGCTAGCAAGGCAGCTCTGACATCACAATTTGGGAGGTTCACTGGCTCTTCTATAGAGCATGCAAATCAGATAGTGCTTACATCACTTTGGGGGAGGAAACGTCCGGGTAACTACAGCAAGAGCTCTGGCAGATGTGACATCATCATTTAAGAGCCAGCTAGGGGTTTTCAACTTGTTTTGCAAAGTGAAAGCAAAACAGTACGGAAAGGTAGGAAGGCTGAGAGGTAAAACAGTTGACTGCATTACTTTTTAAAGCTGCAGTGATGATTTTTGGTGGCTGTATCAAACAATTGGGACTAAAAGAGACAGCAGCTTGAGCAATCTGCTTTAAAATCCCATTGTTATCCTTTAAGTTCAGAACATCAGTATTTAAAATTTGTCCCCATTATTTTGTGCTTTGTCCAGATTTCTTATGCTAAGATGTTGACAGGTATAAAGATTTCTTTAGTATGTTCTTGCCGTCTGCAGTAAAACTTTCTCTGGGGCTTCACAGGAACAGCAATTGGCTAAGAATGTCTTTTCTAGCAGATTTCTCATAATTGGGTTTTCCCTTCTTAGAGACATTTTTGCCCTTTTAAGAAAATAATATATATATATATATATTTAATTTTTTTGATGAAAAGCAGTATTTACATTTTAATAAACTCAATATTTTTGTAGCCCTTGTGCTTTATGGTCTGAAACCTCTGCCATCTGTACACCAACAGCTGTTTCTTTCATGTTTTTAGATTACATTATATAATCAATTTCAATCTTAAAAACTCCCCTTTCATAAGTCCATTCTCAATTCTTTTCTACTTTTAAATTTCCACATTTTATTAAATCCCTTGATATTTAATATCTTGTATGTTCCACTATTGGCATATTTGCTAACACAAGTTTTCTGATTTTCTTCAAACTATTTTCTCTCTGTCATATTAGCATATGCTATACATTTTGTGTCTCATTCTTCTTTCACATATCACTGCCATTCCTGGTACTATTGTTGCATCTAAAATTCTTATTTTATAAAAAATTTGTATTCAAGAACATGTCCCATTTCCTACCAACCAAACAGTTTGCCCCATACTGCCTGTATTCTTTTCCTTTTTTGATAGATGTGGTATTTAACAAGCAAACATGTTTTTTTACACCATTCCACCAGCAACAGACCTCTTAAAAAAATTCTAATGCTATTCATATTAATGATAAGCTTCCTATATTATATTTTCCCTTTTTTGCAAGTGTTTTACTTCCAGATCTTATTTTTCCTGTTCTTCTTATAAGTCTCCCACCAAAAGATTTTTTTCACTTTCTTGATGTTGTCTTCTCCTGTCCCAGTTTTTCCCTATTCTACCTCTTCACTTTCTAGAATTGAAAATCTGTTCTCCTCATGTGCATTAATAACCTCACTTTGAATAGCTATTTATTTGCTAACTACCTCTTCTTTGTTTACCCTTTCTGCAGTATCCCCTCCCCATACTACTTTCTCTTTCAACATCTTCTATAATATTTTCCATATCTTCTATAATATTTTCCACTGTTTGTCTGTCTTCTGAGCTTGCCACTTAATCTATACTTTCCTCCTCTAATATAGGACAATCAATCCAGAAGTGTCCAAATTCTTTACTTTTTCTACAAAAAGGCTTACTTTTTTTTTTTTTTTTTGCTGTATGTCCCATCTCCCCGCTTTGACTATACCTTCATTTGTTACAGTTTGTTTGTCTTTTCGGTTAGTGGTCGCCACAGTGGAACTCCGGTCCACTAATGATTGGCAGTAGATTTTTATGGTGCCAAGTTGCCAGCCCGACACCCAACCTTCAGCGAAGGCACACCCATTCACTCATGTCTTTCGGAGGCCACTCAACCTCAAGGAGGACATGCAGACTCCACACAGAAGGCACTCCAGCCAAGAATCGAACAGGAGAACCTCTTGCTGTGAGGCAACAATGCTACCGCTGTACCAGCGTGGCTTAAATACCTTCATTTGTTACAGTCTTGTTTGTAAATACCATTACAGTCTTGTTCGTAATTTTTATCCCAACAGAATTGACATACTTTGGGTTGACACCAGTACATAACAAATCCTCTCTTAACATTTACAAATATTGTATTTGAAATATTTTGAATTTCCCATCCTTAACATCCATTGTTACCCATACATCCCAACCATCAGACCATGCAATTCTTTCATACACACACACACACATATATATATATATATATATATATATATATATATATATATATATATATATATATACACACACACATATACATATATATATATATATATATTTTTTTTTTTTATTTCATGCACTTTACTATATAATAAAATAAAACACAGTATTAACTCATGCTCATTCATATTTGAACTCCTAAATTGTTTATTTACTTTTCCCCACTCTTCCACATTTCAAAAAAAAAAAGAACACACTCTGTTGTTTCTTCACCCAATAAAAGAAACTCTTTCAACTTTTATTTTATATGACATATTCCCCTTTGCTGGTAACTGGTCTGCATACGAAATGTTGGCACTCTACTATCTTAGTATACCACTTTTTCCTTACTTTAATGCCTTTATTCACTTCTTCTGGTAAATCTTCCCATTAATTTACATAATTATATTGTTTCAACAGATTATTATACCACATTCTTCAATCTTTCTCTATAACACTTTTTATTTTCCACATTAGTGTTTTTTCTTGATAATTTAATTTATTTATTTGCATATTCTTTTTCTTTTTTTTCTTATTATCATCATTTCCCAGAATGTGTTGCACTTATATTTATACATCTCACTATTAGTGTCTGTCTCTTTTCCTTTATCAAATTTAATACTCTATACAAGTTTAAAGAAGCAGAATAAACAACTTAGTAATACCAATTCTCTTACCAGCTTAATTCATACACAGCACACCTCTTTTCACTAGATTTAATCTTCAAACCCTTATGTAGAGAAAGAACCAAATACTCAATTTCCTTTTCATATTTTTCTGGAATCATAAACATTTGACATATATGCTGTTTTATTCCATTAATACGGAATTCATCAGATATACCTTTCATGAATCCTAATCGTTACTTTCTTCATAGAAGACATATTTCTTTGATTTTTTTTATCATACCCTCCCATTGCATCATAACTACATCATTTTTCTAAATTGTATCACTAGCAAAGACACTTCATTCATTTAGAAATACAGACACACTATTTTTACGACATCACCCAAACCCTTACTTTTATCTGTATTCTAGGTCATTTTCATTTCATTTAAACAGTTGTTTAGACAAACTAATACTTCCCTCAGCCATATTTTGTTCTTAACAATCACAACTATATTATCTGTAAATGTCACAATACAGGGATTACCACTTTCTTTTGCTTCACATATCAAGCATCTTTCATGTTATCAGCTACTTTACTCACTATCATATTCATTACCTGTGCAAACAATATTCCACACATGGGACATCTGTGTTATACCACACTTCATGCATAGTTCTTTACAAAGTCACCCATTCACTAACACTTTCACTCTATTATTTTGATATGTTGATATACACACTTTCCTAATAATGTTACCTATTCTATGCTTCTGCATAATATTCCACAAAGCAACATGTCCTGCTGTATCAATTGCTTTGCTAATATTACCTATCATAAGTTTCACATCCTATTTTTATTTATAATATCATCTACAATTTTCCCACAAGCAGTAACAATTCTTGGCATCCCTCCCTTTTTAAGCCCCATATACTTTCTTCCATAATATCCTTTATCATTTCTTCCATTCTCCTCTGTATTATTCTCAGAAAAAATGATAATCTGTGTCATTTATTGTGATGTGTCTTATTTCATTTTTCTCATCTTTCTTCTGTATAAATTTTAATATTCCACTACGGGTCTACTTTATTCTATCAAAAGTCATATATCCAAAACTTAAATGATTGAGATAAGAAGACTGAAATCACAGAAGACCAAACCTTCACAATTCTGAAATTCCAAACAACGAAACACTATCTGCTGCATTTCAACACAAAAAATCTCATTTGTTTTACATTTTTTCAGGGTGCAAGCCCCCATGCACCACCCCAACACCCCTGCAAATTATATATACCAACTCCGAGATCACACTACAGTGGGGAAAAAGATGCATTTCCCAATCCTCACTGTACTGCAGTCTGCATTCAGAAGTTCTGAGTGGTGTGTGAGTTGTTTCATTGTTCTGGATTTTGGCAATGTAATTTTTCATTCTTGTGTAATTTTGGTCTTCTTGTCTCTGTTGTTTAAGTTTTAGTTATGTGAACATTCGATAGAATGAAGTAGACTCCCCACTATATAACTCTTCATAAACAAACCCTTCCATCAACCATTCATTCAGTAGATTTAAAAACATCACAATGTGTTAATAATATTTTTTCTTACTTGAATGTAAATTAATACTGCTTATGTTATTGTATTATGTACTGGAGCTTTTCTCCTCGGACCTCCGCTGAAAAAGTTCTCTCCAGCTCAGTCGGACAATCCTGGCCAACAAATGTAAAATAAATAAATAAATAAATAAATAAAAATATACTCTCTTTGCCAACCCATTAATTTATTTTACATTCCATGCCCTGTACCAGTCTATCTTAATACTGAGTCAATATTTACTTTCCTAAGTACTTTATTCATTTTTTTCAGAAATTGTTCCTTAACTCATTCTGGAAGTTTTTGTACTTTTCATTCTCTCGTATTTTCCTTCTTTATACTGTATTTCCCAATGCACTTCATATGCTCTTTTTATCTCCACTTTTACATTTTTCATTTCCCTCATTATAGTAATATCTTATTTTATTAATATTTTAACCAGATATGCAAATTCTTCCTCCCTTCTCCCTTGTAAATAATGTCTGCTTAAACGGTAATGCCATATGTTTTTTTCTCAAATTGTTTTTTATATATTTTTCAGTATCTGAATACCCTCTTGTATTAATCTCTAAATTCTTCAAACATTTCTGTACATTTTCCCATGCTTCACTTTATCTTCATTTCGTACATCATCCTGCCATTGAAAAATAAAAAGAAAAACTTCTTTTCAAATTCAGTCCACCGTTCAGGCCAGATTTTATAGAATTCATTCATGGTTATATGATTCTTCTATAAGTTTCCCATTCTGGAATTTCATCCTGTAATTCCTCATTTATTCCTTTTATTCCCTTTCTTGTTTTAATGTACACCATTTTTTCCCATCACCTCTATCCATATTACTAAATGGTCTGAAAAACTTGTCACAACTGTATCACCATATATTACCTCCAAGCCTTTAGATGATACAAAATAATCAATTTCAGATTCAAGTACCCCTTCTATAGACTCATTGACTTTTGTTCCAGTCAGCTAATTTACCACATTTTATAATTTCCTGTATTTTACCTCTTTTTTTCATTTACATTTCCTCATTAAATCATAAAGTCTCCTGTAATTATAATTTTCATGTAAACCATATTTGATTAAATAGATTATCTCATTCCTTGATTCCTTATTTGCTTACAGTGATATAATTCTGTAAACATGTTTTCTCCACCTCACATCCAGAACACTTAACTTTCCCATCCTTACCAATGCTGAATGTAGTATTTTCATTGTTTTTTTTTATTTAACACTGCGGCTCCAGAACAATGTTTACATCCTAAGTTACATAGTACATTTCGACCCCACAATTGCTCTGTTTGTACTGTTTCTTCATGTGTCAATAATCATACATCATACATCCTCTAATAAAATGACATTCACATCATATTTAGAACACCATTCCAGTATTTCTCTCATTCTTACACTGTTAATAAGACTGTTCACATTTCCTAAAAATAATTGAAAATGGTTGCTTTTCCTTATTTTTAAGTTTAGGAGAAATATTTTAAATGCTCATTTTCTTACTTTACTATTTTCCCAACTGAATATGTTTTCTTAGGTTTATTTACAAATATTTCTTTATCCTCAGAGTCAGATTTTTCACACTGGCTAAAAGTTCAAAAAATTATCAGTATCCATCCCTCCTCCTGGCCTCTCTCCCTGCATGCACTCTTGGCTCATTTTTCCAGACCATATATTTTCTTCATCTTCTTCTACAGTTTTTTCTTCTCCTAGTTCACCCTCTCCCCAGCCTCTTGTCTTTCCTTTTGTATGTTTTTGTTTCCCTTTCTTTCTTTCTTTCTTTCTTTCTTTCTTTCTTTCTTTCTTTCTTTTCTCATTACTTACTGTTTGCCCTTGACAATCCATCCAAAACTGACCCTTTTTTACACAATCTGCATCAGACACATAGCTATTTACATATGTCCTCTCTTTATACACTGGTTACATTGTAAATTGGAGTGGCCATTATTTAAATGAGAAAAGTCCCTGGTTGGCTAACATACCTTAATATCCCTCTATGATAAGCCACAAAAATACACTTGAAAAGTATTTCACCATGCTGTTTTCATATATAAAAACAGCTTCCATTGTCCACACTCCCTGTATAAGATTATTTCATCTCTAACATTCACGATATTGTAGACAGTTTCACACAAACCTTGCATGTATTTTGTAATACTGTCTTTTCCAATTCATCATTTCTAAACTTCCAAGTTACATTTTTTAACATTGAAGTTACGACCAGATAACAAATAATTGTTCCATGGATAAATACCATCATTTTTTGATATGTAGTTGCAGAAGTCTCATCCGTCTGTCAGTTTCAGATAAGTCACAAAGTCTCCACCACAATATTTATAAAAGACTGAATTATTTGAGTTTTAAATCCCAAAACAGTTACCAAATTGTCCCATTGCAGTTTTATTAAAATTTTTTAGATTAATTGTCATGGCTTGGTGTTCTACCTTCACAAGACTTTCTGGTTATCTGGTTCTATGTGGTTTTGGTGATATTCTACTTGTACGTTTATAGAGTTTTACTTAGTCTGTTGCTGCTCTCCTTTTTTGCTGGCTGTCACTGCTGAATATGTTTTGGTTAATGCATTATAAAACCAGAAACATTCTCAATTTGTTGCTACTTTCTTCTTTTACTTTCTGTCACTGCTGAATAAGTTTTAACTGATGCATTCTCTGCTGCCACATCTCCTCTTTCTTTTTCCAGGTAAGTTTAACCTGCAATCTTACCCCATGAAACAGCAGAACTGTCACCTGGATCCTCCTGCTTGATTATTTTTAACAGAGCAAAATCTGCAAGCCGGCCTGATGCCAGTTCTCTAATCTGCTCCCCTTCAACAGATTTTATTACATCCTTCTCCATGGAGAAAACCGAACACTGCCCATTTGGAACATCCACCATACCGAAATTTTTGTTTACATTCTGAAGCTCCATATTAAATATATTTGTCAACAAATTCTCACTTTCCACCTGTAAATTCTCCATACCCTTTCTCTCCTCCTTCATGCTGCTGCTTCCTTTGGGCCTCTTCCTTGCAGTTGTAGGAGCCATCTGGCACCATCTTGCAAATCCAAAGAGTAAGGAAAATTCCCTGATACCCTAGTCAAATTTCAACAAGTAGTAGTATAAACATCATGTTGGGTCTTCCCTGAAAAGAGACAAAGACCAAAAAACAAAATAACAATGACTACAAACAGTTCAAATAATACTCAGCAGGATGATAGCATTAACTTTATTCTGGACCATAAAAACAGCAGTAAAAACAGCAATAACAAAGCATTTTCATCCAAATATCCATGGACTCCATCAGAGTTAATGCTGAAACAACTGTAACACAGTTTAAATACCAACTGAGGTACAAAACAACCAGTCAAGAGCACCTTCACAGAAGTAAGAATACTTTGGATGCAGATTTAAAGGAACACATGCCTTAAAAACAAGATGAATAAAAAACATTATCAAACTACCTACGTAAGAACCACAATAATCTTAAAAATAATCAGAATGTGAATATAAATAATCACTACCTACAAGCATAATGAAATTACAGAGCATTTACTCTTGACTTCAAGACACTCATAATAGAAACATTATTATTCAAACCGGGGTGAGGAGAGCCGTGGCATTCAGTCATAACTGTCAAAATATTTCATTGTATTCTAATAATATATCTATATTTTCCCCAGTATCCCTTAGGTTCACCTTATCAATAAAAAAAAAATGAAACTTCTTAAAAGAACCATACTTTCCTGAATGTCTACTTAGGGCATCAGTGGGCTTTTTCATCTTTATATCATAAGTATATTCTCTAATCCTGTCCTTCAGTTCTCTGTTAATTTTGTCCACATAAAATGCTTCACATGCTGTACATAAGATAAACCACCCCAATGGTGTCACAATCTTTCACTGCTACATATGAACCCTCACCTATGAACCTACATTTTTTGCAATGTCTACAAACAAGCAAGTGGTTATTGCCTGCATAAATACGTTGTCTTTGTTGATTTCTTTCCAAGAGGTTCTTTAAATTCCTCACCATACTAAAAACAATAGTAGATTGGTCTCACAGAATCATTCTCAATTCTGTGCTGATCACCAAATCCCAGTTCCTTTTAAATTAATCCACATATCTGTTCATATCACTACTGAAAGGGATGATAAAAGTCCCACTAGTAAGTGCTTGCATGGAACTACCATGAGTTAAACCAGCATTCCCATTTGCCTTAGGTCACAATGGTTGAACTGCAGTTCCATTGGTGTGGCAACCACCCAAAATGGGAGCAAACTTAACAGGCCGTAGTTTCAAAATCTCAACTCTGATGTCATCTGTGAGACCCTCTGGGTATCCCTTCCAAAAAAAAAAAAAGAACATAAAAACATAATTCCTTCAGAAAGACATTATCATCGGTAGTCAACCTCAACAAATGGAACATCTGTTCATTACATCTGAGTGACACCTCCCGGTGCATCTGGATGGCACAGTGGTGCAGTGGTAGCATTGTCGCCTCACAGCAAGAGTTTCTCCAGTTTGATTCTCAGCTGGGGTGCCTTCTGTATGGAGTCTGCATGTCCTCCCTGCATTCATGTCCGTTTCCTCCCATGTTACAAAGACATGCATCTAGATCATTTCTCCCTGGGCCTCCACTGAAAATTGGATCCGTTCCTAGTCAGACTTTCCCGGTAAACAAATGTTAAATAAAATAAACAAATCTGCAGTTAACTCCTACTGATGCCTCTAGATGTCAAATGTGGCTTGTTCATATTTGCATCAAAAGTTGTAAGACCATGCTATGTATAACGTTCTAAAAAAAATCATCTTAAAGCTTACACAATGACAAACTCAGCTACATCAATATTTGACCTCTGTCTAGTGCAGGTAAATAGATATTAACTGTTGTTGTTATGATATTAATTTACATAGATATCATTTTCACATTTTTCTAAATATCTCAACAACCAAGTAACACAGAGAGAACTCCTTACCGCATATGGAAGCTCTCAGCTCGATGGATAAAATTCTGCTGCTAGTATGTGTGTAACTTGAGTGGTTGCTGAGATATTGCAAGATGTTTGCAAAATATTACAAATGGAATAGTTACTGTGTTTACTGTGACTTATAAAACTTGGTTTAAGACCTAAAACCTAAAGTATACTACCACTATAAAAGTACTTTGTGCTGAAGAGTTTGACATTTATACTTCGTTCATAATCCTTACGGTTCCGGAGATATGAACATTTGTTTGAAATGTGGGGACATAATTTGATTCTGTCAAAAGGCTTAGGCTCTGCCCACTGGAAGTTACATTGCAAACTTCCTGAGTTCCATTGGATAGAATGAGTTAACTATGGCCCTCTTCTGATGGGTGGGGTGACAACTTGTAAAATACTAATAAGAGTTTGAAAATGTCTCCTTATGATAAATAGTGGAACTGAATCTCTTGTTGACCAACTCAGTTAATCTAACATCCAAAAAATTGGTGCTGTGAAATCCCTATTCTTGGCCAGTAATCAAAGAGGCTGAATCCTGACCACTGGCACTGAAGAGGGCTGTTCACTTGGTGTAAAACTGGAAACACCCAGTATTTCCAGATGTAGCCGGTCCCCAGTAAGGCTCCCTACTGACACAGTTGTTGACTTACGTTCTCAGTTGAGTGTCCAAGCCAAGTCTTCCAGCTTCGTGTCCCTGCTCCAAGCTGCTGACAAACACACTATTTGAGGTTTGATTCACAAGCACACACACACACACATACACACACATACACACACACACACACACACACACACATACACACACACACACACACACACACACACACACACACACACACACACCTGGAAAAGCCAGACACAGGATTATTAGCTTGCCATCTTCTGCTAGACTATAAGGTAGATACTGCCACCAGATACTCCCAAGACAGCAACTCTAAGGCTCTTACAAGGTTACTTAATTATAGCAAGTGAAATCAATATTAATATTGATGATAGTTTTGACCAATGCAGTAAGGCTTTCAGGAGTAGCCACAGAGTCACCAAACAGATATGAGTACTCTCAAAGGATAATATACTCTCTAAAGGACCACCCACAATGAAAATTTTAAATATATTTAATAATAAATAATAAAAGAACATGAACATACTAAATATCTATTTACAATAAAGTCAGAGTTTCAACCACAGGAAATAATAAAATAACAGATGAATAGATTCACTCAGATACAGAAAAATGGTACTTAACTAATCTCACTGTATTTTCCTGACTGATCTCAAGACTTAGTGTTCCCTGGTCACTTACTAGAACAAGGCAAAATGAATTAGTTGAGTGATCCTTCAATATCTGGTTCGAAAAACAGACTGCCATGAGACTCCAGTCTCAACTAGTATTAAACATTATTTTAGTGATGTATTCCAGAATGACATCACATACATCTGGTCATCTGACTTTGGGTTCCCATGCAACCCCCCATTGCTAGAAACTGCCAGGATTTAGCACCTATGTGTCAATAATACACACACAGAGCCTTGCTAAGATCTGCTGTAGCTCCTGGAAGTCATAAAACAATAAAGCACTTCCTCTCTTCCTACAGGAGTGAATAAACCACACTTCTGACAGACATTGAATCTCTGGCTTCATTCAAAAGTTTGAAATAACATCTTTATGGCCTAGGCCCAGTGATTTTTTTTTACTATTTTTAAAGTGCTTGATTAAGATCTTCTCTTCCAATATCCTCAGTTAAAACATATACATTTAAACAGTTACAATAATGCATGCATATTTTTTTCTGTCCACCAGGGCACACTGTTGATAGATTTTTAACACAAGCAACTTTACAAATACATTTTTAAACACAAGCATCTGTACAAATCAGTTCAATATACAAATGACATATAATTCTTTACAAAATTCCAGCTAGCTATTCTGGCATATGTTACACACGCACTGTCCTACTTCTCCTGGCATAGCTGGGAATACAAAGATGCTAAAAGAGTCAACATGACTGGAAATTGTAAAAAGTCAGTTGATTCCTTCCATGTGGCCAATAATTCATCCCACTAATGAACAGTTCCCTTCCATAAAATTAGTATGTCATCAAGGAACGTATACTAAGCATAAACCTTGGTGAAATACTCAGAAGCAAACATACATGTTTCCTCCCAAATGGCTAATAGAGCATTGGCATAAATAGGGGCACATGCCATCCCCATCATTACATCAGAAATCTAGTGGACATATTACCCTTCAAAGAAAATGTAGTTGTTTTTCAAAACCAGTTCTAAAAGGGTCTCAGTAACCAAGATTTCTTTGTTAGTAAGGGAATCATGGCCAGTTAAAAACCTGCTGAACCAAGCCATTCTGATGGATTAGGAATAACTGAAAACAAATTCTTGATGTCCACTGAGATGAACAACACATCTCATTAAATGGCAGTGAACTTAAATTCTCGAGCAAATGCCATGAGTTCATTAAAATCGGAGGGTGGGTTGGTAATAGCCCCTTACACTTAACATCAACAAAGTTAGTTAAGGGTTCAGTTTTAGACTGTCTTGCAGCCACAATGGGTCTCAAAGAAGGATCCCTCTGGCATTTCTGAATTTTGTGAATACCAAATATGGCTGGAGTTACAGGCCTAGAAACCTTTAAATAATCCCTGCCCTCTCCATCCAAGTGACCCTGGAAAACCAAGTCATCCAAATAAAAATCAATTTTGTTGTAGCCTATGGCAATCTCATTCCTAGAAATTCTTCTGTAGGTGTGGTCATCAGTAAGAAGCTGAAACATTTTGCTCAGATAACATAAAGTGTCCATTATCTCAACCCCGCCACCCATGTCAGGTTTTATGATACACACATTTTTATTCTTGACTAAGTTGCTCCAGATGCGTCTTTCACTGCAAGTTAAATTACTTGGCCCATCCACTCTCAATTTACAAAATCTGTAAAATTGGTCTTCACATAATCTTTCGAACATCACCACCCAAGGATTCATAGGTGGAATGAAGACACTTTTCCTGACTAAATTCGGAGTGAGTGATATATCAGCAAAAAACCCTCTCAAACACAAGCCTCTGGTGAATAATTTCAGTTGAACTAACACCTTGGTAATGTCCAGTCAGAAACTGGGGATGAAATTGAATCCTTTTTTAAATGCTCAAAACCTCCAGGGGCATATAATAATCTCATAAATCAATCAATTTAAAAGCATCAAAAAGTAATGCACAAATTTGTCCCCACAACCGCAAGTACACTCAGTCAGTTTCTGTTGTTCCTCCCCTGCCCCCTTGGCAGGTGCTCAAAGCTTGGTCCTTGAGTTGACACACCTTGGAGGCTATATTGTTGGAGGACCTTTTGTTTGCTATCCTCTCTGAATGACGAATCTGTCGACTGGTAAAAAAAGGCTGAGAAATTCTCTTGCAGAAATCTGAAACTGGTTCTTCATCTTTTACTGGGGTAAGGTCGTGCTCAGAAGGGAATGTAGGGTCACTTGTGTGGAGGAGAAACACAACCAGGTTTGGGGTATGCCTTCCCACATCATACTCAAGTTGGTCTTTCTCTAACTTTCTTATTTTGTACACTGTGTTGACCTTCACCTGTTTGTCAGTCCTAGAAAATATGGCCAAATACTCAGTCTTGCGGGTGGAAAAAATCAAATCCTGGCTAATAGACAAGTTTATGGTCTTAATGTCTTCATTCAAGGCCACCAGTTTGTGGACATTGTCTTTGATCAAGAGCTCTAAAATCCTAAGGCCAGTCTGGTCATATAGTGCCACTAATACATTTACCTGCTCAGTTGTCAAAGAGTAACCATTAGGGATTTTCCAAAGCCCTGAATGGGACTAAACTGGATAAAAAGGATACATGAATAAAATTGTGCAAGATTTGAATTTTGTGACTAAAATATTTATTTTGGGGCAGACAGGGATGTGTCGTTAGAGTGTTGTGCTTATTTTTTTTTCTTTTCACTTTGTGACAGTTACTTGCCATTTTTCTTCTTCCGTCCATGTTTTTAACTTGGAAGGAGAGATGATGCTTCTGCTTTTACTTTGTAAAGTGGCTTGGATAAGAAGTGTGAGTGTAAGTGCTCTGCCTGTGTATACTAGGTAACAACTTACCTTCTGACTGATTCAGTCCAGTAATGCGTACTGTTTTTGGTCTCTCTTCCCTGGCTAGAGCATGAATACTTACCCTAGTCCTGCTAGTTCCACTCCTGCTGTTGCTAGAAAAGAAAAAGTACTTACCAAGGAGCCTTTGCCATTGCCATAGGATCTGTCTGTGCCTCAGCCAATAGGAGGTGAACCTGTAATGGCCATTGTTTGTTCTTCAGACCTCTCACTTAGCTCTCCAGCATCCTATGATGTAGTCCTTTTGATCACCACGAACCGGGGATCAGCCACATCCTATTCAGCTGTTAAGTGTCTGATACTGACATGGGTGAACAGTCTTCTCTAGGGCTAGGAGACCTGTTGAGATCATTCATGGGGTAATTGAGGCAAGAGACCATTAGACTGGTCAGTTTTTATTTCTATGAGTCTGTCTTCTTTCACAGTGCCTCCTATAAAGAAAAAAACACAATTATTAAACATTGTTATTTTCAAAAGGTGATTACAGTTAAAGATAATTTTCTTTTCTTAGTAAGGCATGCATTGCAGTCTATAAATCCTGGAGTCTAGAAGCCATTACATGTAGACATCATTTGTAAAGAAATTCCCGAGGAAACCATATCTAATGATTCTGAGTGATGATATCAATCTACTTCTCCTTGAAATTCACAAGCCCAACCATAGCAAGAATGAATGAGGTATTTTTTTATGGGAACAAATAGATGTTCCCATTGAATAGAAAAAATATTATGATATGTTACAAATGAATATTCTGCATTCCTCTGCCAGCCCTGGAGAATGTGTTGAATAATGTGTCATGTAATCATCCTAATACTCAGAAGTCACTCTATAAAGAAACAGAGTGTATAAAGTGCCACAGACTAATTTCTCTCACCTTAGATCAGATCAAGCTGCTATAGCTACTGAAACTCCTGCTGAGAACATACTGCTATTAAACATCAAGCCTGTACCTGGTGAGAAGGAAAGCAGGGTGCTGAGCCACCCAGGTTAGAGAAAGCTTTCTTCTACTTTGGCTTACAAAAGATATGCTTGGATACAAAACCAAACATTTGATGATGAGGTAAAGCTTGAAATCAGACAATTCTTCTTCTTCTTTTTTTTTTTTTGTGTGAACTTGAGCAAGTCACTTAACTAGACAGTGCTTGGGGGCAACTGTTGATCTGGGCCAGGCTTATCAGTGGTCCCCTGGAATGCAAGCCGAATAACTACCTGGGGACCTGTGTTTTTTTTCCTCAGGAATTTCAGTCTTTACTCAAATGAACTCAATGAACCAGGCCTCTTGGAGACCAGTACAGTAGAACTTTGATTATCAAACTAATTGGGAGACATATGTGTTCATAAAACTGATTTGTTTGCATAATTGGGCATTGAAAGTTTATGAACATCTATATGAAATAAAAGTCTAATAAAGACTAATAAAATACAATAAAGACTCCTTTATTTGATGACGAGTTTAGATATTCAATTACAGTGGTGTGCATGCATTCAAAAATGCATACTATACTGTATATGTAGATATTCTACTAAATTTTAAAGAAATCATCAAGTTTTTTTTTTGTTTTGTTTAGGGCATCTATTTGTTTATGTACTACTAAATCATGGGTATTTTTTTAGAAGGTTTAATTGAATCACATCACTTTCAGCCTGGACTTCAAACCATAGCAGGGGTTTGTCTAAACAGATGAATGCTTCACAGTGAGTTGGAATATATGGATTAGATTTCATTCATCCCAGCTGAATGGAGGACAGCCACTGTCATCCCTCTACACAAAGGTGGAGCGTTCACTAACCCAGGCAATTATAGGCTGATCAGCCTAACTAGCCTGATCTGCAAGGCCAAGGAATGCATTACCATGGACCTTATAAACAAGAACATTGGCAAACCTCCAAATGCCTGACCCCACACAGTTTGGTTTTGTCAAAGGGAGATCATGCATGTTAAACTTGGATGACTTATTTGAAACAGTCACCAAAGCCATGGATGAGCGGAAGATGATGCACACTGCCTACCTTGACCTAGCCGAAGCCTTTGACACTATTCCCCAATCAGCCATAATAGATAAACTCTCCCAGCTAGGCATCAACCCATATGTTATCAGATGGGTACTAACTGGCTCACTGATAGAACACACTCAGTCAAAGTAGGGGAATCAATCTCTAGTAGTAAACCCATAATGAGCAGTGTACCCCAAGGATCGGTCTTGGGGCCTCTACTGTTTGGGATTTACTTTTCTGAGGTGCAAACCAAAACCAGTTGTCTGTGGCTGACCAGTTTTGCAGATGACTTCAAGCTGGGCACTGTTTTAAATTCCTGTAGTGATGTGAGCATCTTGCAAGAGGGCCTTACCCAAACTAATGACTGATGCCAGAAGCATGGCCTCAAACTGAATGCCAAGAAATGCATCATTATCCCCTTTGGGGAAAATGTCATCCCCAATAATCATCTCATTAATAACAATGTACTAAGCATGCAATCAGTAGTAAGGAACATGGGCACACAGGTTGATAGCAACCTGACTTTTGAGCACCACGTTGCCTCCATTGTATGGAAGGCTTTCTACATGGCCCACCTCATAAATAAGGGTACTTCATCCAGGAACAAGGAGGTCATAATATCCCTTTACTCCTCCCTTATCAGACCCATTATCGAGTACAATGCCCCCCTTCGGCATGTACCTTGCCAACACATGCAGCAGTTGGAGAGATCACAGAGGTTCCTGACTAGGAAAATCCAAGGTCTCAAACACCTTTCCTACACAGATAGGCTAAAAGCCCTGTCCCCTCTACTCAGTCTTGTCCAGACTGCTCAGATGTGACCTGTGTCTGGCATACAAGGCCATTTCAGACCCAGCCTTGATGGAGTTGCTGCATATCTGTAAGACAAACTCCAATTGCGCAACCCTCATGCAAGGCCTTAACCTGGTCTGTGACATTAATAGAACTTGTTGGCAGGATAGATTTGTGTCCCAAAGACACCCCCGTCTGTGAAATAGACTCCTTCTTCATGTCAATCAGAGTAGCTCTCTAGCCCTCTTTAAGAGAAATCTGGGAAACAGAAAATATACCCCTGGGATCCCACCTGTGTCCCTGCTGGACAGGAGAAACAGTTACTGACTTTGAGGGAACATGGGCGAAATTCTTGGTTAGACATATAAGGGCCTCTGGGCCAATAGCCTAGTATCATCCTATGAACCTATGAACCTATTTGCTGTTGACACATCTCCTATGTCAGATGTGCTGGTTCTTGTACTCACAGATGATACAATTTCATAATCTTTCATTGTTTGAAATCCAGGATCAGCTGCATCACATCTAAGCCATTCAGTAACTACTTCTTTTTCATAGTCTGAAAACCCAGATGTTGCTTCCAACATATGCATGATTTCTTCAACAGTCGTTTTATTGGTGAGTGATGACTGATTGTCTGATTGTTCTTTTTATGGGAAGAGTGTAAACCAAGCTCATTCTAGATTTACTCCACAAAGAAGATATCATATAACATGCATCTTTTAGGTCTTATCTTTTTGTACATTTTAATAGCACTTTCTTCATCATCATCAGTTAAAAGCAGCTTGCGTAACAATTGCTTATGGTATAACCACTTCAATGTCCCTATTATGCTTTGGTCCTTTGGCTGGCAACATGGAGTAACATTTGGTGGCAAATGTAACACCTGTATAAACTCACCAATTTCATTTAAAATGCCAGAAGATGGATGTGAGGATGCACTGTCAAGCAGCAACAAAACTTTTTTTCTTTTATTTTTTGCAAGTTGGTTTTCTTTTGTGGCTGGCACAAACACTCTAGAAAACAGTTGATAAAAAGTGCACAGTATATCCATGCATTTTTTGTGACATGTATTTAACAGGCATTGAGTTCATGTTGACATGTTTTTACTTTTTCCAATTGCAGGAATGGGAAGGTGGTAATTACCTGAAGTGTTGGCACAAACAAGTAAAGTTATTCTGTATTTACTAAACTTGTAGCCTGGTGCAAAGATTCTCATCATGAGGCAAGTTTTTTTCTAGGTAATGCCTTCCAATTGAGCCCCGCCTCATCATCATTTTAATATCCTCCTTCTTTAACTAATTTTCTAACTGTCTTTTTAAAGGTCTCAGCTGCAGTTTTGTTTGATGAGAGTTTTTCTCCTTCAATATATAATTCACAAATTCCATAACAGGATTTGAAGCATTTCAACCACCCAATACCCCTTTGAAAAGTTGTCGAGGGTCCACTATTTTTTTCACTCAATTGTAACACTTTTTCGCAAAGTAAATGACCAGAGATTGATTCATCAGCTGATCATTTTTGAAGAAGCCACTTGTAAACAGCATCATCTAACTTCTTATTTTCTGGTAACTTCATGGTCCTTCACATTGATGAACCATCAGCCGAATCAAGGTTCATCATGAAAGATTCAATAACAGCTTTTCGCTTTTTTAAGCCACATATTGTAGATTTTCAACATCATAATGTTTGTGCTAATTTGTTGACACACTCACCATTTTGTTGCCTTTCAGTGATTGTAAATTTGTCTTTCAGGGTTATACAGTTGGCTTCTGCTTTAGCATTCTGTATGCACACACACTACTGTACAAATCTACCCATCTACCCACACTGTATGCCTACATGTCACTTCCTGAATGGTGCGTTACCTCCAGGACTGCTGTTCATGGCTTTTTTACACCTACATGTTAATTCCTGAATGGTGATTCACTTCTGGGGCCACTGTTCAGATAACTGGTCATTTGTTTAACCAACATTGTGCTGATTAACGTTCTACTGTACTAAATCTTTCATTTCTACACCTGTAAGTGAAAGTATCAAAATTCAAAATGGTGACCTTACACAACTTGCTAACTCCTCATTATTTTCATGAGTTACATGGTAACACAATATTTAAAATATGCTTATTACCATATTCTCATAGCCACAGGCTTAAGAAAATATTTAAGGATCTCTGACTCTGGCTCACATTATCAGTTCTTTGTATTACCCCTTGGATATCTACAACTCCAAGGGTGCTCACAAAATGCTTAGCCCCAGGTATAGCTTATTGCAGACTATCATTTGCATTTTCCATATTTATATGTCTTGCTCAACTTTCTAGAGTCATTATCGAGATGTTGAAAGACATTAATATGGGTTATGTCACTTCTGAAGAGTCTGGGCTTCCAGATAAACATTGAAACATCTTCCTTGACTCCATCTAACAGGATTGCATTTCTTGGCTGGCTTCTAAATATTTCACTTCAGCAGGCCTTTTTGATACAAAAGAAGGTGGATTTTTAAAAAGAATCTTTAATGATCTTCTCCAAGGTTCAGATATCTGCAAAAGTATTTCACAGGACTTTTCGTTTCATGGCTTCTATGATTCCCATGACTCCTAAAGACAGGCTGCACATGAAAAAGATACAGTGGTTTCAAAATAAACACATGGCCTCCACACTTGCATCCTCTGGAACATCAAATTCCAGTTTTGGGCTTTCTGAAAATGGATCTGCAATGGTGAAGACAACAAATTCAGCTGAACCCAGGTCTTTCTTTTCTTCTGTCATCCCAAGTCAATCTCTCACCACAGATGCTTCAGATTTTGTTTGGGCATTTTCCATGTGAGTAAAGATGCAAGGCCTGTAGAGTCATTAAGACAAACTGGATCACATCAATATGAAAGAGATAGTTGTTGTGATTCGTGTCTTCAAATATCTTACAGGACCTCTTCAAGTGATTACAGACAGTACTACAGTCATGTCTTACAAAAACAAGCAAGGAGATATGAGGTAATACCTCCTATGCATGCTGGATATGATAGTTTGGGAGGTAGCTTTACCGGAATCCATAAAGCTCTAAGCATCTTACATTCCCTCAGAGCAAAACAAACTGGCAGACAAGCTGAGAAGACCCAGGATAGACTCTCCCAAATAGAAACTGAAAGAGACGGTTGTTTTATAGGTACATAGGTAAATACTAGACTATCCGTCCGTCTGCGGACTATTATTGGTCTAACCAATAACCAAAGGTTAGAATCAAACTCTGTACTTTGTACTTGCAACTTAATGACCTTAACTATCACAACATGCCCTCTCCCACCTCACATATATCTGTTTGCCTCCTTTCAAAACAAACAATTAAACAAATGCTGCACTATGATTCTTTGCAAGCAAGGCTGGAAAACATCCACATCTTCCTTCCCTTAGGGAATCCTCCTTTATGTTTTTCCACCAATTTCTCTTATATTCAAGGTAATTATGAAGATTCAAAAGGATTCCACAAAAATAGATCCATTTGCCTCCTTTCAAAACAGTCAAATAAGCAAATGCAGCTCTATGATTCCTTGCAAGCAAGCCTGGAAAACAGATGTATCTTCCTTCCCTCCCTTAAAGAATGCTACTTTATGCTTTTCTATCCATTTTTCTGATATCAGGGTAATTCTGAAGATTCAGAAGTAATTCCCAAAAAAAAAAAAAAATCAATCATTGTAGTGACTCCTTTCTGACCAAGGCAACATTGGTTATCCCCTCTTCTGAAACTGATCAAGGACAATAAGTTTTCTCATAGTCTGAATCTACAGAGACACAAGAAAGAGAGGAGTTTGATACACTCCAATCTCAATCAACTACCTGGATGACTCATTTCAAATACTTTTTAGGCACTTATTTCATGAGGTCATGCAACAAGTGCTAAAGGAGACAAGCAAACATGCTACTATAAAATCATATTTTTGGTAAGTAGAAAAACGTTTCTTTTTTTTCCCATAATAAATATTTATTATTATATTATTTTCATACATCATTAAAAACAAGAACAAAATTTTTAGAAAAAACTACTAACTAATATCACTAACCATCACACCAAACAAATATACACTATTTACAAGAATGCTTCCATGTGAAACATTAATAATAGAAGAAAAACAAAGAGTAATTGATAACATTTCAAGTAATAGATAGTTTGATTACAAAATTCTCTCCAAACATATAAATAATTGTTAATACCTTCAAGTTAAAAGTATTATGCTAGTATAATATTAAATATCTGTTCCCAAATTTTTGGATTATTAATATTTTTATTATGCAGATTTAAAAGTAGTTTATGAGCTAATATATGCTTTGTTGCCAAAACTATAAAGTTTTCCCATGATGTTTTAGATGGGTCTACCCAAATTAATGGTTATATAAAGCTTCATTAATAAAAAAATATTAATATATATAATACTTTGTGATCTAGGGAGTTCTTTCGGGGGAATATGCAAAATCCTAAATTTCCATGACAACGTTGTGTTTTGGTAACCCATCTTTTGAAGTTGAATCTTAAGGGAATTCCAAAGCTTGTATATGCATTTACAGCTCCAGAACATATGAAGAAGATCAGCCGGTTGATTTTTACAATATGGACAGGTTGGGGAGTTTTTAGAGTTAAATTTATGCAGGATAAGGTGTGTATAATATGCATTATTCCATATCATCATCTGGGTATATATCAATTTTTGAAGAGAAGTAGATTTGATAGTCAAGTCAATTGCTTTTAACATAATACTTTTGTCTGTCAATAGGATTTTCTCTTCCCAATAGTTTGATAACAAAACTTTATCATGAAATCTAAATTCTTTAATTAATTTATTTGTTGTTGTTATATATTTACTATCCTGTTGGAGAGCTTGCCACAAATCAGAGCATTTATTCACCGTCTCATCTTCAGGTTTAACATTTTTAAAGTAACTTATAGCAAGTTCTCTAATTTGTCTCAAAATAACAAGATCATTTTTAGGTAGGTTAAATTCTTGTCTTATTTGGTTGGCCAAAAATTCAAGATATTTATATATATCAAGCAAAGTTAAATTAACTATTAATGGAAACTTTTTAAGATCAATTAATTGATTATTCAATTTTAAATTAGGATTCCTATGAAAGGGTTGAAAAACCATCATATGCTGAACCAGATCTAATGCTTGAAAAAAGTATTGTAAAGAAATTATGTCTGTTTTAATGTGTTCAATAATCCCATATAATTTCAAAGTATCTTTACCTAAAAAAGGTATTGCTTTTGGATTAATATTCAACTTTGAAATGTATTTATAATTCAAGATCACCCAAGTTGGTGTCCACTTAGTACTAGTGATATCATAGTTGGCAATTCTTAGAATTCTATTAGAGTTTACGAGTAAATAATACATTTCAAAATTAGGCAACTCCAGTCCTCCTCTATTTTTTGGGGTCATTAATTTATCATAAGAAATCCTGTTTTTTTTTTGGTTCCCACATGAATTTAACCAATTCTTTATGAATTTGTTTAAAAAATGTCTTCAAAAGTTTTAGTTGGGCTGACCTGAATATATATAATAGCCGTGGTAATACCTTCATTTTAACAATTGAAACTTTTGCTAATACTGGCAGTCATAAATTTTTCCACCTCCCAAAATCAGAAATTATTTGGTCCCAAATTGTTTTAATATTATTATTGTAGAAGTCTTTATTATCTGTAGAAAACTCAATACCTAAGTATTTAATATTTTCTTTAAATGTTACCTGCCCAACCAAAGGTAATAGCGAAAAAGGTTTAGGTGTTTTTAAAGGGAAAATATTTTTTTCCAAGTTAATTTTATAGTTAGAGACTTATGAAAAGTCATTAACAGCCTTTAATAATTTTTCAGTATCTGATATTGGAGATGCACAATAAATGTTAAGGTCATCAGCAAAAGCTGCCCTTAATATTTTGGTTCCATAAATTATTGGGACATTATAATAAACATTCTGCTTAATATATAAGAACAAAGGTTCAAGATAAAGATTAAATAGTAAAGGGGACAAAGGGCAGCCCTGACGTGTTCCAGTCTTAATCTGTCTTCTTTTAGAGAAACTTTTATTAATATACAGTGTAGTATAGGGATTACTATATAATATTTGTTACATTTGAACAAACTCATGGGAAATATTAAAATAAGGTAAAAGATCAAACAAAAAAATTGTATCAGCCCTATCAAAGGCCTTCTGTGCATCAATTATAAGGGCATAAACATTAAGATTATTTTGTTTAGCATGTGTTATCATAGTATGTAATATAGGTGTATTGTCACTGGTTTGTCTACCTGCCATAAATCCAGCCTGTTCTTTAGATATTATATGAGTCATGATTTTCTTCAGTCTAGATGCTATAATAGAGGTTAAAATGTTCATGTCTACATTTATTAATGATATCGGTCTATAATTATCAGGGTTTTGGGAATCTGAATTGGGTTTATGTATAAAAATAGTTTTGGAAGTGTTAAGATGAGGATCACTAATTTTATTCCTAATTATGTAGTTAAATACAACTGAAAGTATCTTACCAAAAGTATCTGCAAACCTTTTATAAAACACCACTGTCAACCCATCAGGACTTGGTGATTTATGTGATTTCATATGTTGGATTATATATACTACTTCTTCTTCGGATATCGGTTTGACCAAGTCATTTTGAATATCTTCTCCTATTTTTGGAAACTTAATTGATTGTAAAATTTTTTCATAAATTCTATGTGAGGACATATCCTTTTGGCCATCATAAATATTAGATTATATTCCTTCAAAAATATTAATGATATCCTCTGTTTTATAATATATAATATTATTAAATTGTATTTCCGAAATCTGCACTATTGTTTTCGATTGATTAATGATCCTAGCTAATGCTCTTGATGGTGTTTGAACATGATTAGCGTACCTCACCAGCGTCTTATATACTTGAAATGTTAATCTACTATTTTGAATTAAGAAGAGATCCTTTTGACATTTAAGCAGTTCCTTCTCTGTTTGTTCATTAAAATTCCGAATCAGTTCTTGATCAAGTAGTTTAATTTTTGTTTCTAAGTTTTTAATATCTCTGTTTAGTATTTTTTTATAATAAGAAGCTTTTTGCAAAAGGATCCCTCTTATTTGTGTTTTAACTGTCGCCCATTCAAT
The DNA here is from genome assembly GCF_019279795.1 of Protopterus annectens. Classification (NCBI taxonomy): domain Eukaryota; kingdom Metazoa; phylum Chordata; order Ceratodontiformes; family Protopteridae; genus Protopterus; species Protopterus annectens. The sequence continues at coordinate 45,744,953 of NC_056742.1, forward strand.
ATCCGGGGTATATTGTTGTTTCTTTAGGCCAACCAATAAATCTTTCAGGTAATTTGTAATTTCTTGTATTATTTCTTCCTTATTCAGTAAATTTGGGTTAAGAGACCAATTATAACCTCTTTGTCGCAAGGTATCCTTTACCTCCTTAGCAAAACTCAGCGAGATTTTCGAGTGATCTGACAGATAACGTGCATTTATAACAACTATAGGTTCAAGATTAATCAATGTTCTTGAAATCAGAAAGAAATCTATTCTGGACCACATTTTATGACATGGGGAATAAAATGTAAAATTATTTGTGCTATTAACATTGTTCAAATAGTGAAAAGGGTCATAAAGTTGAAAATCCTCTTTAATATCATTCAGTGCTAATGCAGCCTGCTTGTTAAATGCTCTTTGTGGGCAAGATCTATCCAACTTTGGATTTTGGTAAGCATTCCAATCACCTCCAATAATTACATAATATCTATCAAATTGTGTTAGAATTGAGTACAATGATGTCATAAATATTTGTTGATCATTACAGGGCGCATAAATATTTAAAAGTAAAATAGGTTTATCAAATAGGGTAGATGCAAGAATAACGTAGCACCATCGCCCATCTTTATCTGTGTTAGAATCCAAAATTTTTTCCTTGTATTGATTTTTAATAATAATAGCTACCCCAGCACTATTTGACTTACCTTCTGATGCTACTTCTTCTCTGATCCACTTCTATTTTTTAATATCAACCCATTGATCATTCATTAAATGCGTTTCTTGAAGTAAAATAAACCACGCCTTAGCCTGCAATAAAATATGTAACAATAATTTCCTCTTCTTTAAGTTCTGGAGCCCTTTAACGTTCCATGATTCTAATTCCCACATTTCCAAGGTTGGCTGTACAATGAAGGTTTTGGAGAGAAAACATAAAAGAAAAATAAAGTAAATTCAAAATCATACATAGTCTGGAAGCAACCCTTATATCCCGTCCAACACCAATGCTTATCCACTATAACCCCGGACCAGGACATGTATAGGTCTTGTATAACATGGAATAACAAAAGGTTTGGGAGAAAAAACAAATATAAAAACACCACATTATAAAATTTCAAACATGTTCCACAGTTAAGACCTATATAATCTAACTTAACTACGACAAAGCCTAAACTAAACATTCCCTAACAAGCACTGTCATGATCTACAGCTCCTTGGTTAACTATTATTTAAGCAAATCAATATTGAAAATATAATATTACAGTACATATAAAAAATAAAGTGAAAAAAGAAAGTTTTAATAATTGGATTAGCTATCTATACATAAACCGCATGCAAAAAAAAAAAAAAAAAAAAAAAACATGCTAGAATATAACCCTATACTAAAATAAGTGTACAGCTAACTACTAACTACTAATATCCCTGGTTATGAATTCAAACTATTATAATTTTATATTAAAGCAAACTACTAACTAATTAATATAATAAATTATCATCTCTACACAGCACATTAAAGACTATAATGACAAATATAGTTATACAAACATTACTAAACCCTGCATCCTCTCTAATTAATATAACTACAAGATTCTAAATAAACATTTATAAGGGAAGTATATAAAGTGTGCCTGTGTGCTTAATTTACCATACAACAGTGTTATTTTAATGTTAAATAAGCAAAAAAGTGTTTAAAACAGTTCCATTCAGTTTCCCAAGCCTGGAAACCCTGTGAAATATTCGCGATGGGGGACCGGTTTTACAGACGGACTCCCGGAAGTGTCACAGTGAAATCTGCACCCACAACAGCATTTTAGGCATTTCCTGTCTTCCTCCTCATCGAAAATAGTTCATAGAAGCCATAAAACATCGTAAAACGAGCGCAGATAATCAAGATAAGCAAAAACAAACAGTTTTATTTCTCAGGAAAAGGCCTAAAGCTTTACAAATGAAAACAAAGGATTACCCAGTCCTCGAGGCACAGTAAACAATGGATCAGACCTCAGCAGCATGCCAGTCCCAACGAGAGTTCAATTCAAGTCTCTGATGCAGGTAAAGCCTTGAAAACTTTTAAAAACTGATTTCTTGCCTCATTTTTTGGTGGAAATAGCATGTTTAGTCCTATCCATTGTAAATATAAGCATATTAGGGTATTTCATTTGAAACTTAATTTGTTTGTCAATGAGAAATTTGCAGTATGGAGACAAATACTGTCTAGCTTGTCTGACCTGTATAGGTAGATCCTGTGTCAGGGATATTTTATTATTTTTCTACATGATATAGCCTCCACTTTGTTTTGCAGTAGTAAGTATTCTGTTTACATCTTGATAATTAAGTATTTTCACATATACAGGTCTAGGAAAGATAGATGCTTGTAACTCTCTCAGAGCTCTGTGTGCTCTTTCAATAGTAATTTGTTTCACTATATCAGAGTCATTTAGAAGCACTGCAAATATTTGTAGTATGGATGGAATTAATTCATTATACTGAATAGATTCTGGAATCCCTCTGATAATAATGTTGTTTCTCCTGGATCTTGCTTCTAAGTCCGTAAGTTTGCTTTGCATAGCCTGTATATCCACATCATGTAAATTAGTTTTTTTTTGAGTAAAGTTAGCTTATCCTCATTTTCAGAAATTCGAGGTTCCGTCTTATCCATTCTTTCCAGCAGCTGAGTACATAAATTTCCAAATGTTTGTATTTGACAAGTCAGTTCCTTCAGAGCTTCTTGTATGGGTAGCAGAGCATTTCTGATGTCTTCCATGTTTAATGTTTGCTCAGGTTTAGTTTTAGCCCCTGGTTTCTGCTGTTCCTGTATTTTAGTAATTTTCTATCGTTTAGAAATCACATCTTTTTCTGGTGACTGTAATTCCGAAAGTTTTGTTTTGGTAGTGGTTATATCCATGTTTTTTTCCTCTTTTGACATCTTGTTAAAACACAAAAACTTGCAGTATAGAAATCACATGGTTCCTTTGTTTACTTCTCTCTGCAGAGACAGCTAATCTGATGTAATCCAGTGAAATATATTCCTTTTTTCAGTTTTTCTTCTTAATACAGGATAGTAAAATGTAGTTGAAGTTATTTTATCAAATATTTGATGTTAAAATCTTTGTAGTATCCACTCAGGGTTTAGATTTCCTCAGGTTAAATGGAGAGCTGCAGTTCACAGAACGGCAGCCATCTTTGAATCCAGAAAAATGTTTCTACTCAGTGCCTAACCAATAACCAGTGGCCTATCATAGATTATGTACCAGTGGCTCTCATATATCTGTTAGAGTTACTTTCTGTAAAAGGAAACTGTAGAGAGAAAAAAAACTATAGAGAAATTAAGAAATTAATTTCAGCATAAATGTAAATATAAACAAGTGAGACACCACAATGTCAATCAGAAGGTATTAATTTGATAGGCAGCATAACAGACTGATGAAAATGATTACTTGATCAAAACTGACACATTTTCTGTAGCTCAATTGTCAACTTTTTTATACATTTTTGTTAATCACAACCCATCTCCAAGGGCTGTGACCTATAAAGGCTATCCTGTTTGTGAAGAGATCTTGAGTGTTGTCATTTTTGTTTAAGGTGACTTTCATGATTTTTTTTCTGGTGATGAATGTTGTCATTTTTAGTTTCAGGCAGACTTTATAATATCAAAATAAACATTTTAAATAACTGTAATAGGATATATATCGAATTGTTAGAAGTCTATACTACAAATGTATTTGATGTTCTAATTTTACAAAACCTATAAACCAGTCTGTGTAGTATTTTACATAATAAAATAATAAAATAAAAATCTTTGCATGCCTTATATCAATGCTGCTGCTTTTTAATAGTTTTCATATTTTACAAAACTGGTCTCCCTTATTCTTCAGTTTAATAAAATACCATTATTACAGCAGCATTTTTGTATTATTAAAATATTTTAATATAATATTATGGATATTTAACACTGATGTGGTTTTATCCAAATTATATATAAAACTACATACAATAAAATAAAATTGATATTGATATAGCAAGTCAAGGGTATGATCTTTTCAGGTCATAATATGTTTACAACTGTCTAGATTAGTGTCTAAATAAGTACATAGATTACAAAACAGTATATCATGTTTAATATAAGGAGCAAGTGAAAATAACATACATTTTTAAGTGATTGAAGCGACATACTAAAAAGATGTGTCCATATTTCTAAATGCCAAATGGGTTTGAAACAGAAAAATGAAAATCTGCCTACAAAATAGAATTTGTTAGCTACAACTCTGCAGCAAAGATTCCCTCCTATCAGCAGAACCATGTGATTGTGTGCAGGTATGCTTCACATATTCCTATTTTTCACTTTTAATTTATAAAATTAGGCTGAGAAAAAAGAATGGCTATATTTGTGAAATAAATCAAATATATTATAATTCAAAGGTAAAATAAAACTGTGTTTTCCATATTTCTATAAACTAAAATGTAAGAGTGAGATGACTTGGTCATACCCCAGCTTGTGACCTGTTTGGGAAATTATACATATCTCTATCTGTGAGCTCAGAACTCACATTTTCACAAATTACATACACATCCTGTGTCCAACCAACTGTCTGAAGGACTACAGATTGTGGGCAATCATTGACACCAACTGTGATAGTATAATACAGACAATATCAAAACATACCACAGATTGTTGCCACAGCCATAACAGCACATGGGATGAAACAAAAACATGGGAGGATTACAAATGTATAAGCTAAAGATAATGTAGACATCAAACCCTATAAGAGATGAACTGATATGTGACCTTGGGTAGAGGGTATGTGGACTGTCCATCAGGATGTGGCCACAGTGCTGACTACTCCCTTGTATGTAAGAAAACTACTGTGTATGTGAAAAACATCCACATCAAAGGCTATACTTCCTCCATATTTCACAGCCTTCATCACTCCAATAACTAAATACAATACACCCTTCTTCGTGGACCTCCTTACGCATCTTCCAGTGATGTCTAACTGAAGTGTACAATCTTTGCCACAGTGAGCTCTCACACATCTTATTGGACATACCTAGGTATTCTTTCTGTTGCACAAACATTACTGTCTGGTGCGAAACACCCATCAAGGTGTTACACCAGATGCATGTGTGTTACCTGTTCTGGTGATGCACACAGTACATACATAGCTGTTTGATAACATTGATTGCATGGGTTACATTTGTGACAGTCTGGATTGTGTCATATATATCTGCCATACACACCAGTCAACTAGCTTGTAGTGATCCTAATGTCACATAGAGGTACAGCATTGTCCCTTCTAACACCTCCAGCAGATGTTGGTGTCAGGATGGTGTGCTTGATTATCTGCATAGATTGCTGACATGTCATAATAGTTGTACAAGTGAGTTTCTGCAGAACCATCTATGATCACCCAGAATCACATATGTTGTGTCACAGACATGGGATTACTAGTGGTGTTATTCTGATATTGTCCATGATTGTGTATGCTTTTTTTTACTGTTGTCCATGAGCCTGTAACTGTCTCCCGCTTGTTGATCTCTGCTGATATTACACATATTCAGGCAAACCAGTTTGCACAGCTTCACAATATGCACCAGACCCCAGTTGTATATAACATCCCTGGCAGACATCCCCTGCATTGCTTATGTAAAAATACTTAGCTCACCAAGACATCTTCTCCATTATGTCACCTTATGTGACAGTCACATAATATATATTTTCAATGTGCAGTCTATACTGTACCATATTGATATGTGATTAGTGTACCTGCTGCAACTGTCTTCCATTGACATGCCCTCACTACTGTACATTAGGACGTTACATCTGTCATCTTTCCCTGTGTTCTTTCCTACAATTCATCTGTGTGTACTTATTCAAAACACACGCTTACCCTGACTGTTTATTTTAAATGGCAGTCCACGTACCTTTACAGATCATTTACACAACTTTTGTACAGAATGCCTGAACTGGGTTTCACAATACTCTGTACTGCATACACTGTTCTGTACTGTGTTTGGACAATATACGTTAGTATATGTTAAATCCTGGTAATCACTATGGCATCCTGTGCAATCCCTCTAACCTAGTTTGCTCTGAGGTACACAGGTTTGCTATCTATGTTGCTTTATATGGTTTCCTGGCTGACATTACATTTAAATGGAGTGCATGGCATGAGTATGTAATTAGCTCTGTTGCTCACCACGCAAACATGTAAACTCTGCGTAGGCATTGGATCAAACCTACACAGAGTTTATTGAATCCCAGGGATACTTTATCTACTCAAAGTAGTTCTTTCTTTAACCAAAGTATAACTACAAGCTATAACCAATTGAGAAGGCTTTCCATTAGTTTTTTAATCCAGCGATCATGCATCTGCTTTTTTTTTTCTGTTCCATAGTATAATACAAAAATATTTCCTTATTAAACAATTAGCGGGGCTTACATTATCACCAAAGTTCTATAATAGTTGTACTCTATATATATTTTCAAACTATAATAATTTTTGTTCACTCAATTTCTTTATGTCAATTTAACAGATATATTACACCATTCTAACATCTAACATCAAACCTTACTTGAACTCAGGACTTCAGGCCCATATCTGTGCTTTCTATGCTAGGAAATGTCTTCTAAAATTTAATATACAATCAGTTAAATAGCAATCTGCAAAAATGCTGTTGCTTACCATCTGATCTAGCTGTAGTATTCTTACAGAAAACATTTTAACCAAAATGGACAAAGTAAATTTAACATGTGCTATCATTATAGATCTAGCTAAATCATGTGATCATGTTGATAATCTCTTGTTAGACACATTAACCACCATGCCAATTAGCACCAAGAACCCTGGCTTGATTCAGAATTTCTTCCTTCTAAGCACTGTTAAAGTCAAAATAGTTGTCTCAACTTAATATATATATATATATATATATATATATATATATATATATATATATATATATATATATATATATATATATATATATATATATATATATATATATCTACATACAAAGGAGTTCCCCAAGGTTCTGTCATTTTCTGATTACTCTTTATCTTTATAAAGGGCATTCCCTTTGTAATTTTTCCACATCTTTGTCAAGCTTTATGACAACAGCATGCCATTGTACACATCTGCTTCTTTACCACTCATAATCAGGTCAGACCAGTCATAATCTTCTGGCTATCCAGCTTCAGGAAAAGAACCTCTTCTTCAGACTCAAAAACCCCCCCATCATATTTGAAAACAAGCACAAACTAGGGGAACTACCCCCAGATTGGATAATTACTGCAGCAACCATAAAAGTTACAGACGTCGCAGATCATTTTCTTTATGTTGGGGTATAGCTGATACTTCCAGCACTGCATTTCCATGACTAAATCTTCTATAACTCTATTATGAGCCAGAAACATTTCCTGCTTTTTCCACAAATTGGCAATTGTATTTTCTATGAACACAAATATAATATGCCCTACAGTTCATGTCATCCACCCCCGAAAGAAGATTATCCACTCTTCAAGCTTTATGGAATCAGATTTTTAGACTTATTACTCTTTACACTTACAAGAGCAGTCTGCCACCCTATAATACTGATTTACTCCTTGGCTTGTTTCTATTCAAACTCTGTAATCAAGACTTTCTACCCTGACAAGCCATCTTACTAGTATATCTTTTGGTTGCAATCTTCCATTACGGTTTCTCTGGATTGTCCCCTCGCCACCCATGATATAAATTTACACTATGTCACTCATGCCTTTTATATCATGAACACAATGTCTGGGTATCCTTCCAACATAACAGATTTTCTTTTTTCTTTTTTTTTTTTTTAGTAATGGGGACCAGAACTTGGAAAAGGAATTACTATTGGGCTAACTCTGCAAAGTATAACCACTTCTATACTATGGATATAATATAACCTTCCTTAGTAACACATTCTTCCTCTTAGCCATACTCAAGCACGCAGTCTTCAATCTCCTATCCTTATTTCTTCTTCCCTCCACCTACCTACTTGTCTAGCTTCATCATTCCACCTTTAAACCATTGACTGATTCTTCTACCTTCTATGTCTTAGACCAACATCCCCTCCAACTCCATTCCCTTTCCTAGCTCTCCAACTATCCATTTTTTCAGTGTGAACTGCACTGTTTCTCACTTGCTCAAACTTTAATTATTGTAAGTAGTATGCCTTGTAATAGGGTTTGTCTAGTCATCCTAACCCCCTTTTTCATCTAAGTAACATTTAGATATTGAACAATGAGGATTAATTAACTTCAGATATTGTGACTATGATAGCTCGTAATAGTCTGTGTCTGTAGTAATCTGACTTATCTTGGCAGTTAATGAAAAATTGGTTGTTTACTGATCAGTAATTGGCATAGCTAGCGTTTTTAATAACATATCCAACTTTTTGATTAATACTATTCTACCATTTCTATATTCATCCTGGAATAACCTTCAAGTGGTCTAAAGAGATCAGTGTCCTATGCTTGTTAAAACATATATATTAGGCTTACTACTGAAATGCTGGGACTTACGGTGGTAAGTCTGAAAATGCCAGGATGAGAGATGGGGGAGATCAAAAATGTAACAGAAGAGCAAATACTGCACCTCACTCTTCTCCTTTAAACTTGTGTTTTATATCAGGGCAAGCTCCTCATACCCCAAACTTATATATAGATATATATACACTGACTCTGAGATTGTCATATATCATATTACAAGAAATGGCAATCTCAGATTTAGTATATGTAAATCCAGATTTCCAATTGTTCAGTCTCCACATTATAAGACATAACATTAAGAGTCTCAGCTATTAAAATGGTTACAATGTATTATGAAAGTACGTCAGTCATGACACTATCCCACTTAACTGAATTATTAGGAAAGTATTTATCACACCATTATTTCCATCACTGAAGCATAGGTTTTACATAACCTCAAATGTAATCATACCATTCAGAAATATTACACTCCTGCCCTTCCTGCATCTCAGCTATAACATCTGAATTTGCAGTGTTGGTCTTACCATCAGTAAAAACTCCAAAGCATTCAGCCAGGACAAATGACCAAACCTTCTTATCACACCTATCCATATTTTATTCTCCCTTGCCACTCTCCCCCAATATTGAAAGAAATCTAATATTCATTCTACAAATGCACCAAGTCTGCATGCAGCTCCCCGAACCGTTAAAAATTGCATTTTGGTTCATTCTCGAAACTATTCCCATTGACAGAGTATATATTCAATGCATTTACTCCTTTGTCTTCCTCCCTAGCTTGTCTATTTATTTATTTTTTTTAATCTTTCTACTACAGAAGTCCCATAGTCTATTTTGTACAAGTCATTTTTCCTCCTTTTTCTAACAGTAAAGGATCAAGCCTATCATGTGGCAGTTTTCTCTACAACTTCAAGTGGTACATCTTTTTCATGTTTATCAGTGTTCAACTTGTTGCCTTGCACAGACAGTTAGGCTTATGCTCAAGCCATTCTTTCATGCAGTCCACAGCCGATTTGGCTAACGTGTGTTATGTTACACTGTAGTGTGCAGTCTCTGTAACAGGTAGCTAATGGCCTTCATCATGGGGTTTGGTTTTACATCTATTCTTCCCCTTATGCTTTTAAGACTGTCTCCATTGTGCAAAAAGGGACATCACATGTGCTTAAGGCTCCTGTTGATGTATGGCTGCCCTAATTTTATATTATTGTGTACACAGACATTAATAAACGTGTAAAGAGTCAGAGTTCTATAAATGTTCTGCTACTTTAATTACTGTGCTTGCAAAGCAGCTACACTGTCAGTGCATAAGGGTTTCTGCAGTAGGGATCACCCATGGGCTTGTTTATATACTACACCTAAGAGACATATCTGGTAGACTGTCTTGCTTGCCATCCATTTGTTTTAAATTAAACATCAGGGAGAATGGCTTACTCTGAGTCATGCACAGTAGACAGTATATTTCTCATGCTAAGATTTACAGTCTTTTGGTCTGCATCCATTTATTAATGCTGTGAGTCATACCCATTTGCTCTGCATCCATTTAGTAAGGCTGTGATCAACAGTCTTTTGCTCTGCATCCATTTAGTAAGTTGGTGATTCAGTCTTGCTCTGCATCCATTTAGTAAGTTGGTGATTCAGTCTTGCTCTGCATCCATTTAGTAATGTGGTGATTCACAATGTTTTGCTCTGTATCCATTTAGTAATGCATTGCTGTCTTTGAATCATGTCTGTGTACCACATTGTTGATGTTGCTCCTGGTGTATAACATGTTCCCTTTTCTGAATACCACAAGACATTAAGGATACCATAGAGGATTTGTGCGCTTTCTTGTCCTGTTTTCAAGCAACTCATTTTACTTAATGATAGAAAACCATAACAGTGAAGTACTTTTTTTTACTTCAAAAGTTGTCATTTTAATGATTTGTAGAATTAGACCTATTTCCATCTGTGGCAGAGTTGTGAACTGAATGTAGGGCAGAGGGGAAAATCTCAGCCTCAGTATACTGACTGGCATGCTTACTGCTAAGAATTCAAGAATGTGGTTTTGAGTCTTGTTTGGATGTATTTATCTATTCTAAGAAATTTATTACTAAAATTAATTAAACATACTTATTCCCATGCATTCAATATTATATTTGGATGCATCAAGTTTCTTTTCATATCAAGACCTAAATATTTCTCCCTGAGAACATGATCTTGCAATGGTAGAGGAGCTTGTTTGCTTCATTTGAACCTTAGAATTAAGTTATCTGGAGCTTTGTTTTCTTCATACAGTCACCTACATCAAACTGGCCTGACTAGATGAGCCAGACAAGTAATGCTTCCCCCTGTGATAATTCATTTAAACCATAAGAAAAGTCCAAATAGAATGGGGATAATGGAATACACTCTAGAAAGATATCTGGATGTGTATTTCACTGATGAGGGAACATACTGAGAGGCAAAAACTGCCCAAGTAGATTCAACCTAAGTTAATTGCCTGGCACTACAGAATGTGTTTACCATCCTATGGCTGAAGAATGGAGTTCAGATACAAAACTCATCCAATGTCAAGAAAGAGCCTTAGTGGGGTGTTGCAAAAAATGATCAAGTGTCAGGAATGGCTTGGTCAGATAAAAGGAATTAGGCATTGCCAACAAATGCTGGCTTCTAAAACCTGGAATATTAACACAATGCAGATGAAGCTTGGATTAAAGAGAGGTGGAAAGTATCAAATGGGGGTGTGGCCAAGGTGGCTAACTGAGAGCAACAACTGGTGAAAGCTCCATGACTGAAAACTTTTCTTTGATAGAATACATCATCAAAAAAATGAAAATTTGGATATACTTGTTACCTACTGTTATTCACTGACATTCAGAGGAAATATTTGTACTTTGACGTCTTTGCTTGGTTAAGATGAGAGACTTCATGAGCCACTCAAGAAATGCTACTGTGGATTCTTGTGATAAAAAAGATACCAGTCAATAATATCCAGTATGCAGGGATATCAAAATAGTACATTTCAAAGAAGAGTCCAGAAGGAAGATTGAACATATAGAAATGCTTATGAAACAAGAAAACTCACAAATCAGCAGTATGGAAGAAGCTTTAAATGGTAATGAACGGAGAATAACTGAAGGTGACTCTCAGACTGAATTTCTTTTAAAGCAAGATAATTGGCTCATAGATAAAGTTGATGATTTAGAAATTAAACTGAGATAAAATAACATTCAAATTTATGTTATGCCTGAAAAGTATGATGGAGACAATATAATACATTTCTTAACAACTTGGTTACATACAATATTAAATCTATATGAAACTTTATCTCTTGGAATTAAAAGGGCACATAGATCCATGAGAGCACCTTAGAAGAAGGAAACTTCACCAATATATTTAATTATAGTTAAGTTTATGTCCACCTTAGAAAAAGATCAAATATGAAAAACAGCATAGTCTATCCCACCTATTCAAATAGGTGAACATATAGTCAGATTTGACAATGATTATTCCAGTACCGTAATGAATAAAAAAATCCTATGTATAACTAACAATATTAAAGCCACTTTGGTGCTTCCTGCAAAGATTCAATCATTTCTTTCTGAATAAACTAAAATATTTGACACACTGGAAGAGGCATCCAATTTTGTTAAAAAAATCCTTATTACTAAAGTAATGGATTAGAACCTTGTATTCAGTATATTCCTTAAGATACAGAGTGAGATGAAGTCCTTGCAGACTGCTTCTGAAAAGAAAAAGCTTAAAACAAGTGACTTTTATTTTCTGATTGCATGGCTTTTATTTTCTGGAACAATATGTTTACTCTTTAAGTAAAATGTTTGTATTGGACTTTAAGCTTCTAAACCTATGTATCTTTGTACGTATCTTTTAAGCTAAAACATTTTTATAAAGAATATACATTAGTTTTATATCTTTACTATATTTACAGTGAAAGACTTAACATATTTCAGTTAACAAAACATATAAATGCATCTGTAAGTGTTAGATACTTCCTGTAAGAGAATTACATCATAAGCAATAGAATTGGTATTAAGATTATATAAGTTAAGAATTTTATTTATTTAACTTTGTTTAGTATGTGCATTGCTGGATTAACTGAATGTCAGATCTAAGTAATATGTTAATTAGATATGTTAAAGTGCTGGTGATCGTTTTCTTTTCTCCTGTGTAATGGATTCCTTTCACGGGTCATTTATGAAGCAATTAACACTTAAAAAACTTGAGAACAAAAGGATCTTATGGTTGTGTAAAAATGCTTGATCCTTGATTGCCTTGCTTCCTGCGTGCTCCTTCAGCTGTTTTGGAAAAAAAATCTTGGTCAAAGTTCATCAGTGATGTTTGTGAAAACAGTAAGGATATTGATTTTCTTTTTTTTTTCAAGTGTATATTTGAGAAATCTACTCAAAATGACCATCTAATTTTGAACATTTATTTAGAATTGTAGAATTGGTAAATAAAATCTATACTAATGTTTTATATTGAACTGCTACTGATGTATAATTTGCTTACAGTTTGCTGAATGTTAATAGCTTATGCTGTGGTGTTTTTAATTCTAACTGTACATATTAATGCAAAAAAGTAAAGCTAGATATTTTTATTGATTAGAGCAGTTTAAAAGAATTAAGAAGAATGAGAAACTTACAGAGGAAATTAGCAGCTGCTGTGTGCTGTGAGTTGTCATTTCCATGCAGTAATCAAATTCTACTGTCAGTATGTTAAGATTAGATGAGAACAGCAGTTTATAATGGCTAGTAAAAACACACTCAAATAAACCAAGCAGGAATTCCTTTATGCATAGTTAAGATTGTTTGCAATACTAGAATTAATAAGAAGAGTAAACATTTTATGAATAATATGCAAAAGCACAAGGAATGAAATATCTACTATACAAGATTAATAAAAGAATAGCATCAGTAAGGTAAGAAATATATACACATACTATAATCTCTATTAGAGAGCTGATGATTAAATGGCACTTTGGAGATTTTAGAAATACAGGTTACATGGAATAATGTAGAATACTAGTGGGCAAATGACACAGAAAAATATTTAAATAACAAACTGCTTATAGGAAAGATATGTATTGCATATACCTGCATATGGTAGAAATGTGAATATACAAGATCTCATATAATTTACAGAGAAGATCATATTAAAATATTTAAAAATATCCTAAAAACTGAAATTTGAAGCTTAGCCATGTGAACTTTAAAGTGTTTGCATATTGTATGTTAGATTCCCTAAGACTCCCTGAAATAACTCATAAGTCAGAGCTGAAATGAGAATGTTATACTGCTGAATCAGTATATCCATTTTGATAGAAAGTAAAGTAGATATTTTCAATAAGTTTGAACCCAGGACGAGAGAATGAGATTTGAATTAAGTATATAGTAATGTTTGATTACACTACAGACTTTTTTCTACACCATAGAAATATCAAGGCATTTGCTTTGAGCTCCATAATGTAAATATTTTTTATGAAAAAAGATTTTTAAATATTTTCATATTTATCATATTAAGATTTGTACACAATTTTAAGATGTAGACACTTGTACCTTTAAAATTACTTCAGTGTTTTTGTTAGATCTACAAAATATTTATATTTCTTTTAGCAAGATAAATGTATATGCACATTGATTTTCCTTTTGTATAACAGTTTAGTATGATAAGGTTACCTGTAAGTTTAGTTTTCAGATATTTGTATCTATTCAGGTCCTACTCTGTTTTAATTATTTATTTACAAATTTAGTTATAATTTAGGAATATTTAATGGATAGTTTATATTACTATTACATAAATAGGTATATAGAACACTATTTATTGGATTATTTAATACTTGTGACTAATAGGTGAGGATTATTCAACTTTTATTTAGTAATGGGGGGATAGTTTTAAATGGCAAAATATATAATTAAATTAAAAGTCTGTTATTATTTTTAACTTGTATAATATTTGTAAATCACGGTAGCTTTTAATTAGTTTTGATGGCTTTTTAGGCATTGGTAGGTAGAGAGATAGTATAGTAGTTTGTCTATATTCAGGACTTTGGTATCCGCAGCAGGCTGTGTTTTCTTAGTAATATATACAATTGCAGTTACAGACTTGTTTCTGTTTTTGTTATTTTCAATTTTTAGTGGTTTGGTTTATAGAAAGAGAGAATTCAAAAAATGTGGAATGTTAAGATAGTCTTGGTGGAATGCATTAGAGTCATACATACAATTAAAACTAATATGGTGGATAAATATCATTATCTTTTAACTACATCTTTTAAATGCACACAATGGATAGTTTTCATCTATTGTCTATTAATGTGACTGGATTAAATAATGGTAAAAAGGACATTATTAATGAGTTATTGAAAATGAAATAGAGGAGACATTATGTTCCTGCTGAAAACTCACTTGATAAAGATACAGTATTTAGATAATGTATGTTATGAAATGTTATCATCTGCTTCTTTTAACCGAAAAGTAAAGGAATTAGATTACTTTGGAGAAAACCTACTGTAATGCCTAATGTCATGGAATCTATTAATGATCTAAAAGAAATGCATAGATTTGTAATAATTAAATGTAATGCCAAACTCTATACACTAGCTAATTTTACTGCATCCATGGAATATGTGCAAGAATGGCCAAAGATGACTTAAACTTATTAAAAGTGATTGGAAGAGTAGTTAGGGTACAGTAATTCCTTGAACTGTTGTACTTTTTCTCCAGATCTGGAAGTTGACTGGAGAAAAAGGACAACAGTTCAAGGAATTACTCAGGGCTTTAGCACACCAAGAAGAGGAGAAAATAGGTGGAGTTGAACAAGAATGGCAACGCCTAAAAACAGCATGTGTTAGGACTACATAAAAGATATGTGGCCGAGCCAGGTATGGAAATAAGGTACATAAAGAAAGCTGGTGGTGGAATGCAGAAGGCCAGGAAGTTATCAAATGAAAGAAGTAGTGCAGGAAGAAGTGGGAGACAGAAAAGACTGACCAGGCTAGGAAGGGCTACTGCTTGGCTAACAAAGAAGCTAAGAAAGAAGTTGCAATAGCAAAGAAAAGGGCATCAGAGGAAATCTACCAACTTCTGGAAAGTGACTCAGTAAGTGGCACAAAGAAACTGTATCAGGTTGCAAGGCAAAGAGAGAAAGATAATGAAGATAGTCAGACACCCGTCATAAGGGATGCCAGCAACAACCTGCTCACCAGTCCACAGGATATCAAAGGCAGATTGAAGGAATATTTCCAGAAGCTTCTGAATGAAGAAAACCCCACATAAGTTGTACTGCCCCAGAAATAGCCTATAGTGGGAGAAGAATGGAGCCCACCTTAGAAGAAATAAGAACAGCACTAAGGAAAATGAAGTCAGAGAAAGCAGCAAGCTCAGATGAGGTCACAGTAGATATGATAAAGATGCTGAGTGAGATAGAGGAGAAATGTCACCCGAGGGTACTAATAGTGTGAAGAGAAAGGCATATCCTAGATGACTGCAGAATAAGCATTCTCAAGTAAGTGTACAAGAACAAAGGGGACATCCACAACTGTGGGCAGTACAGAGGCATCAAACTCCTATCACATTGCATGAAAGTTCTGGAGATGGTGATTAATAAATGGATATGTAGAGTAATAGAATGTAAGATGGGAGATGAGCAGTTAGGATTCAGATCAGGAAGCAGCACAATTGACCCGATGTTTGCAGTGAGACATATACTCGAGAAGAAGCTAGAGATGAGGAGAAAGTCCAACTGTTCATTCCCAGACTTGGAGAAAATATATGACAAGGCCCCAAGAAAGCTGATCTGGGTGGTACTGTGATGGCATAAAGTCTCAGAAACACTGGCAGAGGTAGTGCAGTCTATGTACAAGAACCCAATTACTCAGGTATAAACAGTGTTTGGCCACACAGAGATGTTCCCAGTGGGACTGGTGTACAGCAGAGTTCAGCTCTGAGCCCACTGCCATTCATTCTGGTGATGGATTAGCAAACCGGTCGGAAGGGACAGATCAACAAAGCTGCTGTATGCAGATGATGTGGCATTACAGGCAGACTCTGAGCTATAACTTGGATAATGGAATGCAAAACTGAAGGCACATGGGATGAAACTAAGCACAGATAAGACAGTGGAAATAGCAGAAAATTAGGAAAATCAGAAGAGGCTGAGAATAGAGATAGAAGAGAAGATAGTGGAAAAGGTAAACAGCTTCAAGTGTCTGGGAGGGGTGGTTGAGGAGAAGGGAAGTCTGAATGAAGAGGTCAAAGCTAGAATCAGAGGGGCTGCAGCCAACTGGCATAGAGTGTAAGGTGTAGTCTAAGACAGAAGAATGCCAAAGAAAAGATTAAAAGTAAGGTGTACAAGACAGTGGTACAACCAGTACTACTGTATGGCACATAAACCTGGGCAGTAAAGGCAGAACAGCTGAAGAAGCTAGAGATGATGGAAATGAAGTGCCTGAGAAGGGTGGTAGGGTGCACACTGTGGGACAGACAAAGAAATGAAGACATAAGAACCAAAGCCAAAGTAGTTCCAATTGCAGAAAAGATCAAATGAACAGATTATGGTAATTTGGACATATGCAGAAAAGTAGAAGACAATCTGGTGCAGAAGATTTGGGACAGACAGGAAGAATGTAAGAGTAAGCAAGGATGTCCACCAAAGAGATGGCTGGATTGTGTGAAAAGATCTGAGACAGTTAGCCATGAGTGTTGAAGAAGGCAGGAGTGTGGCACTGAATTGAGATAGTTGGTGACAGTTAACACAATACCTTGACCCCATGTAGAAAAAATGGGAAAAGGGGGGCTGATGATGATGATGATGATGATAAAGGGTAGTTTAACTTTAGCAGGGGATTTTAACTGCATCTCTGGTACAGAAGATAAAAGTGAACAGAAGAAAGTTTGAATACTGGCATCAGCTAAAGCACTAAACAGATGGATTAGTAATAATAATTTAGCTGATTTAATAGTAAAAGCAGAAGATAAATAACTGTTATTTGCATATGCATGGGACACAAACTAGGATTTCTTGGATTTATGCCTGTGCAGATTTACTTAACAAGTGAATAAGTTTAAAACTCTTCATTATCCTTTATCTGATCACAATGCACTAAATATTTATATAGATATAAAGAAATTTCACATTATTTCTGGAATTCTGTTATATATGATGAAATTAAAAGAATGTAAGAGTTACCTTAACGAATACATCAATTTATCATTTTTTTTAAATATTTTTATGATAATATAGTCCACTTATGGTTTGGCTTTATTTGCCTGAATGCATCCATAAAGACTTAAAAAGAAAAAGTAAAAAGTCATGGACATTCAGAAGCCATATATTTGAAACACTTGATGTCCTAATGGGGTCATTTGCATATATACAGTGCGCCTCTATTACAGGAAGTTTAAAGTATCAGACAGTGAAAAACTCTAGCTTGGCTAGGTTTTCCCTGAAATTTTTGCTAATTGATTTGACTGTTTGACCTTTTTACTCTTTGGTTTGGAGATAGTCGGGATATTTTGCAGACATCTTAATGGTTATGGATATCAGGTGGGTTTAAAGATCTTGTGTTTCTTAAGTAGAGAGAAACAGTCCACTTATGTTGTACTAATCAGTTCATAAGAAGGCCAAAACATGCATGTCCACAACTAGTGGAGTTTGGATTTATTTGGCTAAATGTACCCATAAAGAATTAAGAAGAAAAAGTAAAAATGATTGACATTCAGAAACTATATAGCTGAAACATGTGATGTCCTTAAGGGGTAATTTTCATATATCCCATGGGCCTCTGATACACAAGGTTTAATGTATTGTTTAGGCTGGTCGTGACCTTGGACATCAGGGGACTTGGCATGTCTTTTTATCAATCTAGGGGGGATTTTTTTTATTTAACCTACCCACTATCCCCCTTCCCCTGTGGATTTAATTGTATGCCTGAAGGGCAGGCATGCAATGTTGCTTAGCTATGTCTCCACCCTTTCCTTCTTGGCAGGCACTCCTACCAACGGCAGGCTCCAGCTTCCACCAGGGATCAACACCAAGAAGACCAAAGCTCCACCATCCTATCCCAGGATTGTAATGCCCATCCCTCCCTACCAGTCTGTTAGTTGACAGTGCCACTAACTGAGCCTGGGTCAGCAGAGTAGCAGTCAAGATTTTATCTGTTCGCACCAATGGAGCGGCTGTCATAAACCTTTGTTTCTATCATCTTTTAATTGTATTTTGTGGGAGGGACTATTAGTGCCCAAATAAGAAAAATCCTGAAAAAAGCTGTATCATTGAATGAAACATTTCAGCTTTGATGGCCTTTTTTTTTTTTTTTTTTTTTTTTTGCATCCCTGCTTTATAAATACATTCTCTATATTTCATAGGCTGCAAGAGTTATTGCATGCAACAACCCTAGATTTTTCATAGTTTCCTATGAAGAACTAATGTCATTTAATTCAGCATAATACAAATTTTCTCTCTCTCTCTCCATTTTGCTAAAAGACAGTTGTAAAGTTCACAAAAAGTTTATTCCACCAATGTTTTTTCTCTTCTCCATCCACTTACTTCCATTTTTCTTATTCCTTTGAGAGTTAAATTGGCTTGACTGAACTCTTGCATTCATTGATAGCTCAACTGCTACAACATATCATATAGCCAGATCAAGGCTGCATTACTCTGGCTTGTCCTGTGATGAATAGGAAAGGATATGCTTCTTAAAAACTGAATCATGATGAGTTGTAGAATCTAGGCAAGTAGGATCGCCTATGGGTTTATCAATTTCTGTACCAGATGGAGTAGGTGGATTGTCTAGGATCATGCAGGCATGTCAAAGGTAAAGTTTAAGAATGGAACATTTGTGCATGGATTGCAAGACTGCCCACTGATTATACCAGTAATTTTTCCTTTCATTTTCTGATAATCATTAGCATTTGTAGGATTCAAGTCAAAATGGGATGTCTGACTCTCTCCATACAAGAAAGGTGCTATCAGTCTAGGCTACTAAGCATTCAGCCAGTCTTTCCTCTCAGCAGACTGCTTAAATGCCACCTTATAGGGTTCAGCATATTTGGTTGGCGTGATCAGTTGCAGGAAGTATCTGTTATTGCTTGTCACCCAGTCTGAAGACGTTCTTGCTTATTTCTCCATCCTTCATCCTGAATATGGACTATATCTTATAATGTTTTAATACTTTGCTGCTCTTTTTTATTTCATTTTAGAGCATCTACATTTTTTGCTGAGCTACTGCAGGCTCATAGTTTCAAATTGAACATGGTTCATTTATTTCCTACATCAGTGCTCTGAAAAAAATTACTTCAACATGTTGCTTAATAGCAGTTTTATAGCACCTTACTTGGCAAAAAGACTATTTTATCGCTTAGTTAGCTACATTACTAACAGTATAACTTTTAGGATTATTGTTCTTGCATCCAACTTAAGCTAGCAAACTAGAAGATCGTAGCCAATATACTTTTGAACAAGGCAGTTAATTGTATTAAGACAGATGTTAAATAGTTTTGCAAAATAGAAAACAAAATGTTTCACTTTCAATTAGGGTTGAAGCAGTTCTTACTAGTTATAACATTTCACAACAGTTTACACTTGTTCTGTTAGTATGATACTAGTGCACTTTTGTGTAGCCAGTGAAACAACCTAAAGTGCCCTTTAGATCCAAACATTTCCTCTTGCTTTGGGAGTACAGACTAAAACTTAAATGAAGAAAGTTCTCCTCTTTAAGGCAGTAGCAGCTGTCTTCCATACACAGGAAATTCTTTCATATCTATAAAGGACATGTAAACAATAGCTTCTTAATATCAACAAAACAGTTTTCAAAGCAGCTCTGATTTAAATTTCAGGTTTCTCAGCAGAGCATGAGAGGATTACATTATTTCAATTTATATTTTTGGCCAATTTCCTGAAATCTGTTTATATTCCACAGTTCATAGGTTCATAGGTTGGTACTAGGCTATTGGCCCTAGGGCCTATATAAGCCTAGCCAAAAAGGTACCCTGGTTTTCGCCACCCAAGAAAATTATTTTCCAGTGCTCCTGTTGAGCATAGCCCAGAAGTGATCCCTGGGGTGAATTTCCTATTTCACATCCAATCATCAAGATTTTTCTTGAAGAGTGCTAATGAGGAGCTTTGTTTGATATAGAAAGGTAGCTTGTTCTAGAGTATGGGAAGTCACTGGGACAGGAATCTATCCCTTCAGCATGTTCTGTTTATTGTGGTGACAAGGTTTAGGTCCCTGGAGCGTGTAGCTCGGAGGGATTGGGAATTTTTTAAAGTGGAGCATGTCCAACAACTCTGGGTTTGACATAGCTTTGTATGTTAGGCAGAGATCACCTTTGAGTAGGTGATATGCAGTGGAGTAAAGCTGGAGTTTTTGAGATGGTCTGCATAGGGCATCTGTTTGAGGCTGGTAATCCTCTTTGTGAGGTATTTCTGTGGCCTTTCCAGTTGCTGTAGATGTCTTGTGAGGTACATACCAAAAGGGGTGGTGTAGTCTATAATGGGTCTAATGAGTGACGAGTAGTGGGGAACAATGACCTATTTTTTCCCGGATGAAAAACCTTTTGTGATGAGGTGTGCCACGTAGAAGGATTTCCTGACTATTGTGGCAATGTGATTATCAAAGTAAAGACTACTGTCTACCTGTGTCCCAAGGTCTTTTATCACACTTTCAGTGTTAAGTAGACTACTGCCTATGTGGTAGTTCATAGGTGCAGAGTTTTTACCAAAGGGGATGACAATGCACTTTTTGGCATTGAGTTTGAGGCCATGGCTGTGACACCAGGCATCTGTCTCAGTGAGGCCCTTTTGTAGGATGTCCACATTGGTAGGAGTTTTGATTACGGTCCCTAGTTTGCAGTCATCTGCAAACTTCATTAGCCAAAGACCTTCTGTGTTAGCCTGTACTTCAGAGAAGTAGATACCAAACAGGAGAAGACCCAGGACTAAACTCTGTGGTACTCCACTTGTCACTGGTCTGAAGTCGGATTTGGAGTCTGCTAATTTCACAGTGTGGGTTCTGTCAGTGAGCCAGTTGGCAACCCATCTTGTGACATAGGGATTTTACCTAGTTTAGTGAGTTTATCTATAATTCCAGAGTGGAGGATGGTGTCAAAAGCCTTGGCGAGATCTAGATAGGCTGTGTGAATCACCTTACCCTCGTCTAGGGCTTTGGTGGCTGCTTCAAAGAAATCTATTAGGTTTGGGAGACATGATCTGCCTTTTACAAATCCGAACTGGGTGGGATCCAGAGTTTGGAGATTACCAATGTCTTTGTTTATAAGTTCCATAATGATACATTCCATGGCCTTGCAGACCAGGCTTGTCATGCTAATGGGGTGGTAGTTCCTGGGTCCATGATGGCTCCCCCTTTGTGGAGTGGAATAATGTCACTGTGTGCCATTCAGTGGGGACAAAGCCTGAGGTGAGGCTATGATTGGACATGGTACTTAGGTGAGGTGCGAGTTCATTCTATATTTCATGTAGAACGCAGCCTAGAATGTTGGCAGGTCACATGGATGCTGTGTTCTTGGCTTTGGAGAGCATGTTTTTTACCTGTGCAGCCATGATTACAGGATCTTTGCATTCTTCCAATATAGAGATGGACCCTTTAGGGGGTGAGAGGGTGTTAAAGTTAGCACTGAACCTATCTGCCAGGACGTTGGCAATATCAGTTAGTTCTGTATATTTAGTGCCATTGTTCTGTAACTCAGAGCAGATCTGAGCGTTGCCATTGAGATTCTTGACATAGCTATAGAATGCTTTGTGGTTGTCTTTAGAATCAGTCATGATTTCATTTTCATTACTAACTTTGGAAGATTTTATGAGGGATCTCAGCTTCTTACTGAGGCTGACCAGGGAGTTCCTCCAATCATGGGATTTTACTAACTTTTGCAATTCTGTTAGCGATAGCACGATCCATGCACTCGTGTAAGTGCTTATAAAGGCATTTGTGTAGGATTCAGCAGTCGTACCTCTATTGTCCATCTGCATGGTTGTTGTGAAGTTTGCCACTTCTGTTTAAGAAGTGTGAAGTTGGCTTTGTAGAAATTATTTACAGTGGTTTTCCTAATGGCGGGTGGGGGCAGGATGTGGATATCTAGGGTGATTAGCTTGTTGTCGGATCTGACCAACGAGGAATTGACCTCTGGTGTGGAACACCAGTCGCCCATGTTGGTAATGACCAGGTCTAGGATATTGCTGCCCCTAGTGGGGGTGTGGATAGGTTGATCCAAGGCATTGGAATTTATGAATTCCAGAAAACATTGAGCAAAAGATTCGGTACATGAGTAGTTTTCCCAGTTAATGGTGGGGTAGTTGAAACTGCCCATTATTAGGGTGTTGGGTTGCACCCTAATATATTCCAGTGTATCAAGAAATGAGGAGTGGGAATTCTGGAGCATGGTGGGGGATCTGTAGCAAGCTACAATTTAGATTGCGGTCTTGCCCAGAGTTAGTTGCACTTGGATGATCCCGGATACATTATGCTGAGCAACTAGCCTGGAGGTGTGGATATCCTTAATGAATATGGACACGCCTCTGCCTTTAGTGTTTCAGTCCAGGTTAGCTGGCCAAAAATTGTGGTATGAATTGTAGCCTGGTATTCTCTCTCCTCTCTGGAGCCTTGAACCAGGTCTCTGTCCCTGCACAGATGTCGATGTTTTCATTTTAAGGAGTGCCTCGAGTGAGTGCATTTTGAGGTTTAGACTTCTAGCATTGAGTAGCATTACCCTCAGATTTTGCTTGCTTGTACCTGTTATGGTGGTGAATTTGTCATTTGAACCTTGCCTAAAAAAGGCAGTATAGGGGTGGCATGAGCCTTATCTAGTATCCGGAATCCCAAGGGCGACAGGTGCAGGACATCTCTGTCAAAGCATTGTGGTCTGTCGATCATATCATCCCAGGTAGACAGATACTGGATCCTCTTAGAATGACACCAGAAGCTTAGCCAATTGTCGAAGTCAATCATTTTGTCCTTGTACTGTGGTATCATTCTGGGTGATAGCAGCTTGCTACACAGGGCTAGGGTCATACCTGCCTGGGCTACAAGATTGGAGAGCTCCTCCATGTCTCTTTTCATGTAGTCCAGGGAGGTTCATCTCAGGTCATTCACACCAACATGGACAATGACCGAGTCATATCTGTACTTGTGGAGTGAACTGACTGCGTGCGTTATGTGGCGGATCCTGGCACCTGACAGCCAGCTGACAGTATGATCATGTACCCTAGAATGTGTTGTAGAATACATTGCAACAGTACAGGGTTCCTTGAGACTGGCACATGTATTCAGACCCTAAATTTGAGGAGTATAAAACATTGGCATTCTTTGCAATATATAGGATATAATCAATGTTGTGTAGATCTTTTCCAAGTGTGTGTCTCATCATCCATCTTGTACATGATTTTTATGAACAGGATGCCAAAGGTACATCCCAATTATTGAGGATAACCTTGTTTGGACATAAAGATTGTAACTTTTTTGCTTGCAGATGACATTGTCCTCCTAGGCACAAATGACAATGATATCCACCAAGCAGTACAGCATTTTGCAGTTGAAAATGTTCTTATAAGCTGATGGAGATTACTATCCTTGCAAGTCATTTATCTTGACTACACATTGTAAGTCTTGTTTAAACTCCAAAATATGCTACTTTAAAATATATGGATGTTTGTGTAAAATAAGTGGTGTTCTAGAAGACAATAAGTGCAGCAGGTATTGGCTTTTGGACATGGCTGCATTAGTACTCATTCTAGTTTTAGAGTACTACTGCCACAAAAACATTTTTCTTCAGAATAGGTATGCAAGAGTTTATGTTCTGATTGTAAACTCATAACTATCAGCACATCTATTCTGTTCTTAACTTATCAACTTATCTGCTAACTGCTTTGTTATATGGCTATTGCTAAGTGGATATTAACAATGATATCTATATAAAAAGGATTATCAGCAAATGTTGTATCGTAAAGCTGCGGTGGTACAGTGGTAGCATTGTTGCCTCACAGCAAGAGGTTCTCCTGTTTGATTCTCGGCTGGAGTGCCTTCTGTGTGGAGTCTGCATGCCCTCCCCGTGGTCGAGTGGCTTATGAATGGGCATGCCTTTGCTGAAGGTTGGGCATCAGGCTGGCAACTCAGCACCATAAAAATCGACTGCCAATCATTAGCGGACCAGAGTCCCAGTGTGACGACCCCTAACCAGGAAAAGCCGAAAAGATAAATATCAACGAATGTTGTATCTATGCCAGGGGCTTTGATTTCAAGAAATATTGCTAAAAAGAATATTACTACACTTCTAGATGACAGGGATGAGTTTGGGTGAGATAAAACATTACAGAGATACTGTGCAAAGCGTCTTATATTTTTTATTGATGAAATACAGTATTATATATAACAAAATGCTTTCCTTGCTATAACTTTATACTTGTGTTAAGTTCTGCAGTTCTGGTACGTATTTTTTTTCTTACTCAGCTATATTAATTACATGATTTCCAATGATTTCTTATATGTTGTCCAGTTATACTTCACATCATTCGTTTTACTATTTCAAGTTTCCTTATATTGTTTCTTTCCAGAACAAATGATTTGTTCATATTAATCTGCTATATACTAAATGAGATCATGATCTCTTTTAGATAAAGTCTGGAATTTGATATCCTTTATCTGTTAATTTAAATTGTCCTCAATAATGTTTGTTTATACGGAGTTTGGCATAACAGAACGTTATTATAAATAGACTGGGAATTACAGTAGGCATGTTTATGCCCAAGTACAAAATGAACCAACTCAACATTATATTCGTCTCTAGAAAATATAAATAGACTGAGAACCCAGTGTTAAATTAATGTGCACTAAGAGACTAAAAATGAAATTGAAAAGTGGATGCCAGTACATAGCTATAATCTAATGTAAATCTTTAAGTGCAATATTTTATCAGTATGTGTAACCCCTATGAAAATGAGACAAATAATCAAGGTATCCTTCCTTATCACTGTTGCAGCATTCTTTACATTTGAGATATCTTGCTGAGAAAAGCGGAATGTCCGACAATCTTATCAAAGTCTTTATATCTTCCAAGTGCTGTATGTCAGGTATATGTCCTACATTGAAGGCATAAGGTACATATATGATGTATGAAGTACTTTGGTGCTAGTCTGAATGCTACCTTGAATTTGGTCTGAGAGTCATTCATAAAGTTGGTTCACCTACAGAGCCTGCTAAAAGTTAATGCTCCACTGGGGTTTCATCCTTCCTTTTTATGTATTTTATATTGGCCTTTTACATGTTATCCAGAAAGGGAAAATCTGACTGTATGAGGCAGATTTCCCATAAAGGTAGACATGAAAAGTGCTTGTTTTGTTTGGCTGCTGCACATGACCACACCAGTTTGGGATCTGCCAGACATATGTCCCTCAGACTCTTCCATACCTCTCAACCTCTTACTGCAAGAAATCTGGACAAAGCCTGACAAAATGGAGGACAAAGGCTCAAAAATAGGAACATATTTTAAATATTGCTCTTATAAACTTAAAATTGCTATACTAACATGGTTTGCCTTAACATACATTTTCTAAAGGATTTAAAGTCTGAAACTCAAATGTATGTCATTATTTACTGACTTCAGTCCTCAGATCATCCCATTTGCCATAAAACTACACATTTTATGAGGAACAGACCAAAATTATAAGCAGAAAATCTGGACAGTTGAGAGATATGGACTCTCCGCAGTCATCTGTCCCCTTGCCTGGACAACCAGTGCTTAAAAGTTTTGAAAAGGTACAATGGCCTATGAATCCACCCACACCAATGTCTAGCTACCACTGAAAAAGAAAGACAAAAAGGCACATGCCGAATCCGCTGTGGTCTCCAACAGATGGAGTGAAGAACCTAAGGACTGTCTGGTGCCTACATCAGCTCCCTCTGTCCATTGAGGCTGTATCTACATCTGCTAAAGATGTGAAGGAGGAACCATGGCGGATTATATCAGAGGGGTCTTGGGACATTCCTAAAATATTTGTGAGAAAAGAGGTATCTGGTACTCTTATTGAATCTAGGCAGGGTTCTGAACCTCTTACACTGGATAAAGCTGATGTTCCTTTAAAAAAGAAACAAAAGACAACATATGCAGCACCTGTTGTCAAGTATCCTCACCAAGAATAAAAGGATTTTAGTCAAGGGCTTTTCAGTGTCTAATGGCTTTGAAGGCCCCACTGGGTTTATCTGTTCCTGGTTCTGTTCCTTGGTCCCCTATACCTTCAAAGTGTCCCAGGGAATCTGATTCTGAGGATGAATGAGATTTAGATTCTGGTGACAGTCATTGGCCTTCATCTCCCAGATCCATTCTTCTCTTGCCCTAGGGTCTGAAGAGGAATATTCACTATCCCATGATTCCCCTATGGAAGGCATATTTTGGAGACACTGTGGGTCATATGATGGAACAGTTGAAGTGGGATTGTCCCCAAGTATACGACATTTAAAAAAGGTACTATGAACTCTTGCAGATAGATTCTTCAGAACTTCTCCAGTCCCACCAGTATTGGATACCCTTCAACATACTTTTTCTTCAGCTTCTCAAGGCCCTGATTCCCAAGGGTTAATAAGTCAAATAATTATTATGGTGACACTATTCTCGATCACCATCTCCAAGGCATGGAACAAACTTCCAACCCAAGACAGGCTTTTAAATATCCTGCAACAATTCAAATCTGCTCTAAAATATTTCCTGGGAGCTAATAAACTATGCAACTCTATCACTACAGTTTGAATTATGCAATCCTAGCTCTGTCAGGTATGGATATTATACAAGTGTATTGATATAATATTTTTGATTTTACTCACAATATCTTGAAAATGTGCATTTTCATAATATGATATGCTTTGTAAATAATGTTCATTGATTGCTTTTGTTTTGAATTGTCAAAAACATATTTATATTCTTGTTTTGGAGCTTTTATAACTAGACCTCCACTGAAAATTTGCCTTTCAGTTGCCAGACAGACTTTCCTGGTAAACAAAAGCAAATATGCAAAGAAATAAATCTCCTGCCTCTAAAAAGCCTGAGAGGATCTATAAGGTCCCTGAAGCTCAAATATTCTCGTATAAGAATCCTTCATCTGATCCAGCGGTCGTTTCTCTGGCTGCTGATAAAACATCTAATCTGTTGTCTTCTTGTAAGCTTTTACCTTATGATAAAGACAATCACGCAGTGGACAGGTATGGGGAAAAGTGTGCACTTTTGTTACTTCAACTTTCTGGGTTATTAACTAACAAATCCATATGACCAGGTATATATTAGATCTTCTGACTAAGCCTGGGGGCATTCTGACTACTATGCCTGCTTCTGTGGCAAAGATTTCTGCTGTTTCCCTTCTGAGTAC
The DNA here is from genome assembly GCF_019279795.1 of Protopterus annectens. Lineage (NCBI taxonomy): Eukaryota > Metazoa > Chordata > Ceratodontiformes > Protopteridae > Protopterus > Protopterus annectens. The sequence goes on from NC_056742.1 coordinate 45,772,782, forward strand.
TGCTTTCAGGTGACTTGTCATTGTATTAAGTGCAGCTATGATGCTGCTGCTGCTTCTTCTGAGGCTGCTACATCAGGTTCTGTGATAAGGAAGAGGAACTCTTAGTTCAATCTCCTGGCTCTCACTGATGACATCAAGGCAAAACACCTTCATTACCCCTTGGACAATCACTCCTCCAAAAGAGCTTATTGTGACAAGCCTTCTCAGAGTTCTAAATGTCAAACGCGAGCCTTCCTTGACAAATCTTCTTTTTGACAATTCAGCCTCTTCTACTTCTTGGGAAAATTATGATGTGCCTCAGGTTGACTGCCTTTTATGGTTTGGCAAGAGATTACCTCAGACTCTTGGCTTCTTTACCTGGAAGCCAGTCCTCACCTTGGAAGACTTAGATATTTGTGGTGTCACAGAGACCTGGTTCAAGGCTGTGGAGAGCACCCCACCCATACTTAGCTACACCTCCTTCCACACATTTAGACCACAAACTAAAGGCATGAAAACTAAAGGAGGTGGTGTATCAATATTCATCAAAGATAAATAAACCTCCAGATTGGTTAAACAATATGATTCCCTGAAGATACTTCAGATGCAATTAACTGCTGGTAAGACACCTATCAAATTATAACCTCTTACGGGATAGTATAAATAGCTTTACTGCACCTCCCCCCCCTCAGATGAAACTGGCAACTATGCCGAGTTCTACACCAATGCTTTATACAAACACCTGTATAACTGCATTGACTCGGCCGAACCTGATAGGACCAAAATAAGCTCTTCAAGGAAGAGCAAACCTGCCTAGTGGACAGCTGCCATTAACAAGCTTTACAATAAGAGGAAGAAATTGCTGTCTAAGAGTAAGAGAGAGTGAGCCCTAAAATGAAAACATTCCCTCCGCAGCTTAAACAAGCAAATAAGAATTCTTATGAAGTCCTCCAAAGCAAACTACGAATCCAACTTTGGGCAGTCATAATGGATTGTTTAGTTACATCCGTAACCTAAAAGGAATGGCCCAGATTTGTGCTGAACTGATAGTTAATAATACCACATATACTGACCCTGTGGACAAAGCTAAACTGTTAGCTGATGGGTTCTGTATAAACTTCATTCCCCTGTCCCCACCACAGATACCCCATGACATCCCTACCACCTGTTCTCTACCTATAAATGCCCTCTCTAAGGCCAAAAACATAGCATCTATGTGACTTGATAATATCCCAGGTTGCATCCTACATGGGCTTCAACAGAAATTAGCAACACCACTGGATCCTCTTTTCAGTCATAGTCTAAGCTCCATCTTCATCCCAGCTGAATGGAAAATGGCCACCATTATCCCCTTGCACAAAGGTGGTGCTTTCATTGACACTGGGAAGTATTGACCTATCAGCATTACTAGCCTTAGCCTTATCTGCAAGGCCATGGAAAAAATCATCATGGACCTTATCAACAAAGATATAGGTAATCTAAAAAAAACACTTGACCCTACTCAGTTTGGATTTTTCAAAGGGAGATCATGCCTGTTAAACCTGGTGGAGTTCTTTGAGTCAGTCACAAAGGCCCTGGATGAGGGGAAATCTGTGCATATGGCCTACCTATACTTACTGAAGGCTTTTGACACTATCCCCTCTCGGGCATCATTGACAAACTCACCCAGCTGGGTATCAACCCTTACATCATTAGATGGGTCACTAACTGGTTCACTGACAGAACAATATAGTCAAAATAGGGAATTTACCTTCAATAGCAGACCTGTAACAGTGATGTTCTACAGGGATCAGTCCTAGGACCTCTACTATTTGGAATCTATTTCTCCAAAGTACAAGCTAAAGCTAAAGGTCTGTATCTGACAAAGATTGCTGATGGCTGCAGACTGGGAGCAGTCATAGAATCTCCAAACAATGTCAATATCCTACACAAGGGTCTTACACAAACAAATGATTGGTGCCAAAGTCATGGCCTTAAACTCAATGCAAAAAAATTGTATTATCATCCCTTTCAGTAAGTGTGATGTTCCTGCTAACTACCACATCGATAAAAACACCCTAAGTATGCACTCAGTGGTGAGAGACCTGGGCACACAAATTGACAGCAACCTTACCTTTGATCATCGTGTCTCCACAGTGGTAAGAAGGGGATTCTATATTGCTTATCTCATAAGTAAGGTCATTGCATCCAGAAAAGAAGAAATTATAATCTCTCTGTACTCTTCCTTCATCAGGCCAATAATTGAGTACAATGTCCCTTTTGGTATGTACCTTTCCAAGCACCTGCAGCAAATGGAGAGACCACAAAGGTTCCTCACAAGGAAAATTCAAGCTCTTCAGCATCTGTCCTATGTGGATCATCTGAAATCACTGTCACAATAGTCTGTTTTATACAGACTACTCAAATGAGATATATGCCTTGCATATAACTCAGTCTTTGACCCTGCTTTATTGGAATTGCTGGCAAGTCAAATGGTACATGGGTTACTCACCCTAAAGACCTTGTATGTGACATTAATAGATCCTGCTGGAGAGACAGATTTGCCTCCCAGAGGTTACCAGACCTTTGGAATGGAATCCCATTGATGTCAACCTGAACACCTCATTGGTCTTTTTCAAACATAATCTGGATGATTGGATGGGTAATCATAAATTCACCCCTGGGGTTCCACATGGGTCCCTCTTGAACAGGGGCAGTTGGTGCTAATCATGGAAATAAGTGTATAACTTGGCCAGGCTTGTAAAGGCCCTAGGACCATTAGCTTACTAACTTTCTATGATCTATTGAGGTCATTTTATGGTTTGGTAATCCCTTCTTCCTTTCTCAGGCCCTCCCAGCCTCCTCCTCTCCCATCCTCAGCTTTTTCATTTTCCTTTGGTCCTTCAAGATCTTTTGACACAGGAGACCATCCAACCCGCATAGCTTTTCTCAGCAAGGCACAGGTTTTTATTCCAGGATGTTTCTGGTTCCCTGGAAGGAGGGATCTTTGAAACCATTCTGAATATTTCCCATCTCAAGTCTGTTCTAATGATTCAGGTTCTGTCTCTACAGATGCTCTTTCCTCTGCTGTTTCCTCAAGCTTTTCTGGTGTCCGTAGAGTTGAAGGATGCTTACCTCCACATTTCTATTCACCAACTTTTCAGGAAATATTTGCATTTTTCTGTTACTTCCTCTCATTATCAATTCTCTGCTTTGCCTTTTGTTTTTTTTTTATGGCCCCAGGGATCTTTACCAACTGTGTAGCCCCATTGGTAGCCTTCTGCAGACTTCAGGGGATTCAAATTTGATTCAGGTCCCTTCTCAATGGCTCCTACTTCAGAATCTTCTCTTCACTATGGGTCATCTTTGCAGCTTGGATTTCACCCTAAACTTCAAAAAGACTATGTTGACCCCTCTCAGGATCAAGCCTTTCTGGGTTGAAAAATTCAGACTGTACCTATGCTGACTTGCTTTCTGCCTTTTAAGGGTGCATCTTTTACAGTTTATTTTGAGTCACTTCTTTGGTGGGCATGGCTTAAAGAGGGAGAATTTCTGTGAGCTCTTGGATACATGGAATTCACTATTCCCATTGTTTTCTTGACCAAGCTCCATATGAGAAAGTTTCAGTAGTATCTCAAAACTGTCTGTCTTCAGCACTGCCATCCTCTGGATTTTCCTGTGCCTCGCTTGCCTTGTTCAAAGCTTGAGCTCTACTGATGAATTCATCGAAGCTCTCTAAATCTAAGCCCATCTTTTCAAGTTCCTCTTCCCACTCAGTAGTTGCGCATGGATACTTCCAACCAAAGCTGGGGATCTTCTTCCAACAACCTCAAGATCCAGGGTTTCTGGTCCCCTCAACACAACTAATGTACCATATCAACATCAAGGAAATGAGAGTCCTGATTCTGGCCCTTCCTACCTTTCACTCCCTTTGGACTCTAGGTCTTCTTCACAGCTTCACATGCAAAACTACAGTTATTTAATAAATCAAAAAGAAATGGGTGACAAAATCTTACTTACTTTGCAGACTGGCTCTTCAGGCTTGAGATTTTGTGGCCTCCCATCACTTGTGTCATCAGGTTGTTTACATCTCCTCAGAGCAAAATCTTGTGTCAGGCCCTTTGAGTAGGTCCAGGACAGATTCTCACAAAAGGGTGCTTCACAAGGAGGTTTTCCTGGACATTGTACAATAGTGGTGTATTACTCAAGTAGATGTTTTTGCTTTCCCTCTGAACAAACATCTTCCCCTGTTCTGTTCCAGAGTTCCAAGTCCTTTGGTTTAGAAGGTGGATATCATGTTTTTTTTTCCCTAGAAGTGGATGTTTCCGTATGTCTATCCCCTTTTCCTCTGCTGTCATAGACCCTGCACAAAAATCATGTGGGACAGGCCCAAAATCTTGTTGGTGACTCACTTCTGGCCTAGCCAGCATGGGTTACCCATTTTGTTTCATCTAGCCAGGGCAAGCATCACAAGTTACCAGGCCTAAAATCTTGTTGGTCACTCACTTTTGGACTAGCCAGCATTGGTTACCCATTCTCTTTCATCTGGCCAGGGGCGATCATCACAAGTTAGCTCACAGGATGGGTCCACTTAAACGAGTCAAATGATCAGGCATACACCCTCACTTACCCACTCTTCAGCTGACAGTTTAGGTGATAGGCTTTTAATTAATTTTTACACCAGTTTTTTGAAGACATGTTTCTGGTTTTGCATGAGACCAGAAAACGTACTGCTAGAAAATCCTGTGTGGCTAAATGGAAGAAAATTTTTGTTTGGTGTCTCAAGTATGATCTGGTCCCTTTTTTTCTGTGAGTATTCCTATGGTCTTTTCCTATTTGTGTGAGATGCACACTTCTGGTCTTGCACAGTCATCTGTTAAAGCTCATTTGTCAGCCATGTCTACTTGCCTGCCTTTGAATCACTTCTTGTTTTTCTTTTTTCTTTTTTTCTTTTTTTTTAAGTTAAATCAATTTCTGAAAAGCATCCTTCATATAAGGGCCCCAAGAAAGTCTCTTCTTCCTCTTTTGGATCATAATTTAATTCTTGAGAAATTATCTTAGTTTCCCTTTGAGCCTGCAGTTTCCTCGGAAGATGGTGCTATTGGTACCTCTTCTTCTAAGAGAGTCTCTAAACTTCAGGCACTCATGGCAGTCCCACCTTTTTCTGTTTTTTCACAAAGACAGGGCCTGCCTTTATACTAATCCTTCCTTTATGCCAAAGATGTTTAATGATTTGTCCTTAAAATGATAAATTGATCTGACTTCTTTATTCCCCTCTCCATAAAATGCTAGTGAGAAGATTCTCCACACCTTGGCCTTACATACACAGCTCAAGTATTACTTAGATAAGACTAAAGATGTAAAGACATCTGAGCAGCTTTTTCCTTCTTTTCATCCAAGGAAATTGGGTGTGGCTGTTTTCCAAGCAAACTGTGTCCTTCTGGATCTCTAAGGTCATTTCCATTTGTTATTTTCAATGCAGGTAGCTTTACTCTTCTCTTCATGCACATTCTACTAGGGTGTTTGTCTCTTTGTGGACTTTTTTCCAAGTGTCTGAATACTAGATCCATTTTAGGAGCTGCTACTTAGTCTTCTGTATACACCTTTGCTAAGCATTACAAGTTAGATGTGATTTCTATGGCCAGGATGGGTTTTGCCAGGGCCACCTTTTATGGGTTCTTGGAGGGCTTCTCTGCAGCTTCCTCCTCCTATCCTCTCTAGTAGCCTTTGTACTCTCCAAGATGTAATGAATACTGCAACAGTGATAAGGAAGGTCATAGTACATCTGTACAAGAACTTAACATAACTGTAGATGTCTTATTTTTCACTGTTGCAGTATCCTGTCCCACTCTCCTTTCCACTGTTCGTCTTGTTTGCCTACCTTTTGGCCAAGTGGTCCTCCTTACTCTTAGCTCCTTTCTTTCCTTCCTGGATGTACAAGGTTTTGTTTTTCTTCTTTTTGTTCCATGATTCTGCTGGGATAATTCATTTCTAAGGAATAGACACTCAAATATCACATATGCACCTTACACCTTGGAGGTAGAACATAAGTATGACGTATGGCAGGCTTTGGTATGCTGGCCAGATGTTTGGTTATCTTCGGCAGGATATCCCAGATGTGAAGAATACTTTAGCAGTGAAAAGTAGACATCTACTGTTATGGTCTGTGCTTACAGAACTGTAACTTCAGATGATTTAAGAAATTAAGTTTAAAAGTGGCATAATGGTTGTGGTTATCAAAACATCAGAACTGTTCATAATAAGTACTTTTTTGCCTGCTCATAGCTTTTATTTGGCTTAGTATTCATTATATGGAAACACAGACCTTTTTGATTAATATTACAACTTTTATGCCCTGTATTTTGTGGCTGATTCTTTCAGTTTAGATGCTAAATGTTTCAAAACACTCAATTACACTTTTATTTCCCTTCTACGCATGATGGTGAACAGAAGAAACTAATAAGCAAGGACTGTTTGGAAGCATTCTGATGTTTGACTTCTAAAACACAGCTAAGAAGACCAGTCTTTTAAGTGAAGATGATTCTATTTTCTTCTATGAATTCTTATGGGAATAAAAGATTTTATATCATACTGCATCACTTCCATAAATAAACTTTAAAGATAAAAGTCATTAAACAATAAATAAATCTATAAAACATGACAGAAAAGTAAACATTTTAATAAAAATGCAATAGCAGTTTTTGCAACATATAAGACTTGTACTGCATTTTTATTCAGACTCATACTCAGACTGGTTTCATAATGAGAACAGCAATTCAGATATGGTAAATCTTTTTTTTTTCTCTTGAGCTCCTTATGTTTCCAAGAAGAACGCAACTGTGTTGAAATAACCTTTGTACTGCACATTGTTTAAATGCTTTACAACATTTTCCATAATGCATCATAAACTTCTTTTGAAATTTATCTCTAAAAGGAAAGCACTTTTCTGCATGCTTTGTTCTGTAAAATCCTTTAATTAAATTAAACCCAGTAATTACAAATGTGTCATAACCAATCAACATGCCACTCCTCAGGTACATTACCTTCATGCATGTGAACCGAATTCTGCCTTCTTCTGTAAATGCCCTGTAATTTTTATTCCATAACTGAGGTTTCAGTTAAACAGTTTTGACAGGGATGATAAAGAAGCACAGACTGGATTGCTTATAATATGAAAACCTGGATTTTCCTAACATGTGTAAGTATAGTCCCAGGTGTATCCTCTCAAAGTCTGAACTTTTATTGCATTAAAACATTATTGAAGTAGTCAGATTGTCTTGTGTTTTAAGTTTATTTTTCTAAGGCATCTTAATTACTTCTGAAGCAGGTTGTCACAGTAATAATGTGGGGCACCTGCATGAATGGTTAATGTATTTTCTTGAAACAAACTTTTGTCTTGCCACTTTTCATTCTGTAAAATGAAATGGTATGTCATTTTTTATATAGATTCATATATATATATATATATATTAGTACTAGGCTAACTGTCCTCGGGAGCCATTATAAGCCTAGCCAGTTGCCCCATGTGAGAATCAAATCCTGCATGTGTTTATAAGGTAAGCACCTTAACCATTAGACCAACCTACCCTACTACCCTAATTAATTTTTGTTATACTTGCATGTGTATACTGAAATATATGCTCTTACCGACTTAAATCTGAACCTGTAATTTAATGTGACATCTAATCCGATGGTGGTATTCTACCAAACTTTATATAAATGTTGGATATAATCCAGACTGAATATGGATAGTATGATACTGTCATGCATGACTGAGTAAGAATACATTTTTTATACAGATGCATAATGGTGCAATAAACAACTTTTGATTTATGGTACAATAACATTGCATAAAGCGCTAAAAAGAAAAGGATGGAACAGGTAAACAGAAATATGTTCAGAACATTTTTCTTAAAATTAATATAGTTAAAGAGCTACATGTTATTCCACAAACTAATGATCATCAGTATCAGAAATCACCATCTAATGGCCAGTGGCCACAAAGTGTGATGTGGTTATCTGCTAGGTAATAAAATGAATTAAATTATGTCAATGGTATTTTATAATGTATTCACAAAAAAGCACAGTGAAAGTGTCAGCTCCACTTCTTTGCATTCTGTCGTAAAAAAGTTATTGCACACAAGCATAATCAGATACAAACATAAGTAAAGCCACTACACACTATTCATTTTCTTCCAGTAAAGAAGCAAATAATTTTCAGCCGCATGACTTCTGGTGACTGATCTCTATAAATGAAGTGGAAAAGACTCCTTGATAGCATGATAGCTAAAAATCTTTGTATTATTCAGGCAAAGTTTATACTATTGTTTTATTTGCAAACCAGGTAGCACACTAATTACAACTGCTACTATTTATTTATTTTACCTTTTTTTTTTTACTGGGAAAGTGAATGTGCCCAAAATTGCCCATTTTCAGTGCAGACTCAGGGAGAAAAGTTTCAGAATGACGATCTATCAAAAATCAATTACAGGTATTTTAAATTACATAGTATCATGTAATACTACAAAACATAGCAGTGAAAAACAATTGTAATGAGTAAAACATAGACTATATGTTTCATAGTAGAGTGCAATGAACAACAATAACATGAGTTATGAGGAAAAATTCATTAGTCATATTTGTTACATAGATTAGTATGTGATAAAAGAGACCTGAAACAATTTTAATAAAATAGTTAAAAGAAATATTAGAGATTACAGTGGACAGAGACAGTATCAGATGACAGTTTCTGGCACCAGTTTCTGGTGTCATTCTAAGGGGATCCAGTATCTGTCTGCTTGGGATGACATGACTGACAGACCTCAGTGCTTTGGCAGAAATAGCCTGCATCTGTCACCTTGGCTAAGGCTCTTGCCACCCCTATAGTGCCTTTTTTAGGCGGTGTTCCAAAGACCAAATTACCACCATAACAGCTATAAATAAATGCAATCTGAGGGTCATGCTGCTCAATGCTAGAAGTCTAAATCTCAAGATGCACTCTTGAAGCACTCCTCAAAATGGAGAACATCAACATTTGTGCTATAATGGAGACCTGGTTTAATGAGGCAGAAAACACCCCTGCGCTACCAGGCTATAACACATTCCACACCTTTCGGCCCTGAAACATGGAGTGAAGTTCCAAAGATGGTGATGTCTCCATATTCATAAAGGATATGCACACCTCCAGACTAGTAGCCCAACGTAACGTATCTGAGATACTTCAGGTACAACTAACATTGGATAAGATGGTGATCCAGGTTATCGCCTGCTATAGGTCCCCAACCATGTCCCTAGACTCTCAATCCACATTCCTAAGCATGCTGGAATCTATCAAGGTCCGACCAAACACTCTCATACTAGGAGACTTAAACTACCCCTCCATCACCTGGAAAAACTACTCACACCAATACACTGGCCCAGTACTTCCTGGAATTCATCAATTCCAATGCCCTGGACCAGCTCATTCTGACCCCCACTAGAGGAAGCAACATCCTTGACCTGGTTATTACTAACATGGGTAACCATTGCTCTACACTAATAGTCAATCCCTCTCTAGTCAGATCCAACCATAAACTAATCACCATGTAAATCCACATCTCACCCACATCCCACGCAAAGGTAACCATCTTGAAAAACCGCTGCATAGCTGACTTTTGACTCCTAAAAACAGAGGTGGCTAATTTCATGGCACCCATGCCAATGGAAAATAGCTGCATGACTGCTGAATCATACACCAATGCACTGTACTAACATATACATAAATGCATGAAACTAGCCATACCCAACAAAATCAAGACACTCTTCTCCAAAAAAGGAAGCCAATCTGGTGGTTCCCTGTCATTAATAAACTCTACAACAGAAGGAAGAAACTGTTGCAGAAAAAGGTGAAGTCCCAAGACTGGAAAAACTCCCTTATTAGCCTCAACAGAAAGTTGAGATCTTTCATCAAATCCTCCAAAAGCCAGCTATGAAGGCAGAATTGCAGCAGACAAAGCCTTCTTTAGTTATATCAAGAACCTCCACAGCAATACCCAGATTTGTTTTGAGTTACTGCACAATGGAACCTCCTGTACTGTGCCAACAGATATTGCCAACATACTGGCTGACAGATTCAGTGCCAAATTTACCCCTCTCTCCCCTCCATAAAGGACCAATCACAATACCAGAAAAATGCTAGGCACCCAGCATTACTACAGCATAGGTCAAAGCTGCATTATCCAAGGCCAAGAATACAGCTTCCATGGGACTCGATAATAACCCTGGCTGTGTTCTACATGAACTGCAAAGCAAACTGGCACCAGATCTGTGTGCCCTGTTCAGTCACAGCCTTACCTCAGGCTTTGTCCCTACTGAAGGGCGCACTACTACAGTTGTCCCTCTCCAGAAAGGGGAAGTGATTACAGACCCAAACTGGCACACATTTAGAACACACAATGTGAAAGTAGCGGACTCCAAGTCAGACTGCCAACCAGTCATGAGCGGAGTCACACAGGGATCGGTCTTGGGTCCTCTCCCTTTCAGCATCTACTTCTCAGATGTCCAGGCCAACACAGAGGGTCTCTGGCTGACAACGTTTGCAGATGACTACAAACTGTGAGCCATTATTAACTCCCCATGTGATGCAGACATCCTACAGAAAGGCCTCACTGGGACCAATGACTGGTGTCAAAATCATGGCCTTAAGCTTAACGTCAAAAAATGAGTCGTCATCTCCTTTTGTAAAAATTCAGTTCCCAGTAATTACCACATCAATGAGAGCCCGCTGAACACTGAAGGCATTATAAGAGATCTGGGGATGCAGGTTGACAGCAACCTCTCCTTCGACCATCACATTGTTACTGTGGTCAGAAAGTCCTTCTATGCGGCACATCTTGTTACCAAGGGTTTTGCATCCAGGAAGAAAGAGGTCATCTTCTCTCTCTACACTTTCCTCATTAGACCAATCATTGAGTATAATGCCCCATTTTGCAGATACCTCACTAGACACCTGCAACAGCTGAAAAGGCCACAGAAGTACCTCACAAAGAGGATCCTTGGTATTAAACACATGTCCTACACAGACAAACACAAAAGACTCCAGCTATTCTCTGTCTCATATCGCCTACTTAGAGGCGATCTCTGCTTGACTTACAAAGCCATGTCTGACCCAGTTCTGTTAGAAATGCTACATCTAAAGAAATCTCAGTCCCTCCACACCACATGCTCCAGAGACCTCAACCTCATTACCACAATCAACAGAACATGCTGGAGGGACAGATTCTGCATGCAGACTGCCCATGTTCTGGAATAGACTTCCCATACATGTCAAGCAGAGCACCAGGCTCTCCCTCTTCAAGAGAAATCTTGATGACTGGATGGGTAATAGAAAGTTTACCCCAGGGATCACTCCAGTGGCTCTACTTGATAGAGGCACTGGGAACTAACGTTGGGCGGCACAATGCCAGGGCACTTCTAAGGGCTAGGCTTATAAAGGCTTCATGGCTATTAGCCTAGTACACACCTATGAACCTATGAACATGATTAGAGACAGTGTGGGAAAATTGAGTGATGTCTTAGTATGAGAGAGGGTATTTGTATTAGGGTTATAGAAAGAAGTAAGGATTGAGAGAAAAGGAGATTATAAGATGAGTACAGGGTAGGGTGTCTTTGGATAACTTAGATGAGTAGGGAGGAAAGAGAAAGAGGGAGAGGAAAGGTATGCATAGAGAAACTGGATATGGTAAGGTACTGGAAAAAATAAAAGAAAGGAATAGAGTATAAGGTTGGAGAGGGTGTGACTTCGGTTGAAGAAGGGGGGGTGAGTGAACTATAATGAGTAAGTTCAGCCTAGAATGGTGCAGGAGCAGGTCCAGGAATTTGTAAAGTATTCTTTGAGGGAGCAACTATAGGTGGATAGGTTAGAAATAGCTCTGGTGGTTTGAATGTGGATAAGTTCAAATTGTTCTGGTGGTTAGAGGTAGGGAGTTCCATTTTTTGATAATAAGTCTGAGCATAGGCTTTGTCTAGGGCATTTATTTAGTTTATTTTTGTATATCAAGTATGGAACATGAAACATAATTAGAAGCTTACAGCCTTTGTCCTCTGTAATTAACAGATAGTCATACAGTACAATTTCAAGCATGAAAGAACTGACACTTTTCATTAGTGCAAAGCTGGGAAATCATATGAAAACTACTTCTCTATCTAGAACCTTTAGTTCTTTTTCTACGTACCTGAAAATATTTGAGTGAATTGCGCTTTGGTCATGGGACATATCATTTACTTGTAGGCACAGGCACAGTGGGATCACTGCATGTGTGAGACCAGTGTGCAGTCCTCTGCTGAATTTTTCTTTTTGCCCATAGTAGTGTGACCAAGTTAAGTCTGAATTAAGATTTACTCTTCACATACAAGCACAAGGGGATTGTCCCTCTACAAAAAAAATTAGATCGATCGGTTATGATTGATGCCTTTTTCAATTTTTAACTCATTATGCTACTTGTTTACATGGGAGTCTATTAAAATAGCAATACTATTGTTAGTAACACACTAAGTAGAAGACAGTGCTTATTGTTGCAGTACTGCCTATACATATGTACTCTCAAGGGGAAAAAATAGCAGAAGACGACTTGCCCTTAAATATTCATAATTGAATTCACGTATACTTAATTATAGACACTACATTTTTGAAGAGGAATAAAGGCAAAGGCATCCAGATACAGAAAATTTTGCAAAACAAAAGAATAATAAAACAAAGACAAAAAGTGGAAAAAATTATTAGTAGTAGACAAGTTAAAAAAATAGAAACTGAGGTTATGGATTACCAGTGAAGTGAATGATTTAGTGTAGAAAATCAAACTTTGATGACATCACAGCAGGATAGAGCAATGGATCCTCAAATTAAGGACAAAACTAGTGGAGCTTGAAACATCTGATCAGTTGCCATATGAAGATACTTTGGAGCCTTCCATAGGAAACCAGTACAAAAGTTCATTTGGAGTTGCACAGCAAGGGAAGGAACATGAATCTGTGGCAACACTGATGCAGTCAATGTTATGGAGTGATAGGACAGTGAGTTCCTACATGAAAGAGTAATGGATGACACAGGACAAAATTGAAGAGAATGTGACACAGGAAGATGCTCTGGAACTTTCTATAGAATGCCCTCAGGAAATGGAGAACAAATAATGTGCTCTCAGTTTAGAAGAAAATGATCTAAGATAAGTCTTGCTTGATTTAATACAGATGGACAGACATATTAAGATCAATGAAAGAAATAGACTACAGAAAATCAGTAAAACCCCAAAATTTAGAAGTTTGATAAAACAAATGAACACAGTAATTAGGGCTGTTCATAGAGAATCACGTGAAAAAAAACCAGAAGTAAATAGGATATATTACTCTGCAGCTAAATTAATAACAGATAACATCTTACCACATAAAACACAGGACAGTAAAGATAAGGAAAGGGATAAATCAAATGCCATCATGGAAGCATCAACTAGACAAAACTATAAAACAATTAAGACAAAACGTGTCACTGTTAGAAGAGCCCAGAAGAGGGAACAGATCAACAGAAATACTCAGAAAGATAGATGTGATAAAAGCAATGCTCCATATCACAAGAGATCAGGATCTATCATACACTATCACAAATAATAAACAAAAAAATAGCACAGGCAGATAAACTTAGAAGATATGCAGAAAACTATAAAGGAAAATTACAAAATGAGCAGTTTATTGATGACCCAAATAAGTTTTATAGAGAATTGGAAAACAAGGCAAAAGGAATTGAAACAACACCAAAAAGAAGAAACAGATACAATTTGGAGAAATATCAATGAAGAGCCTGTGGAACATAACAAAGATGCTGAATGGATAGAAGAAGTAAAAGAAAGAATAACAAGTTCAAATGTACAGCATATGAAAAGGATGAAGTAATGACCAGAGAGATCCAAACAAAGTTAAGAAAAGCTCCTAGGTGGAAAAACCCAGGCCCAGATGCAATACCTAATTTATAGCTAAAAGTATTGACATCCTCATACGAAGATTTAGCCATGAGTAAGAACTATTTAAATGTGCATCCTGAACAAACACCAACCTGGCTAACATCAGGAAAAACAATACTCCTACTTAAAATGAACCTGCAAGCTAACCCAAAAACTATAGACCAATAACTTGCCTTCTGACTACATATAAACTACACACTGGAATTGATGCTGACAGAGTTTATAGTCATTTAGAAGAAAACTCAGTCATGGCAATAGAACAAAAGGGTAACAGAAGAAAGATATGTGGAACAAAGGATCATCTGTTGTCAAATAAAGTCATAATGGAGAGCTCTAAAAAGGCGAAGAATCTAAGTATGGCATGGGTAGACTACAAAAAAGCATTTGACAGTATTCCAAATTCATTGATAAAAGAGTGCTTAAAATGTATAAGATCACTCTACACTGATTGATTACATTATAGTGACCAAGAAACAGTGGCGGACTACTTTGCAGTTAAGCCATGATAAAGGACAAATTATTATTCCAGTGATAAATTTCAGAGGGGGAAATTCCAGAGTAACTCTTGTCACCTCTGTTCTTTTGCCTTGCCCTTAACCCATTAAGCTGTCTACTTAACAGATTAGGTCAAGGCTATAATTTGTTTCCCAGAAAACAACAAAGTGTAAACACTTCTCATCTTCTTTTTGTAGATGATTTAAAACTACATAGTTCATCAAATGAGAAACTGAAAGCACAACTTTAAGTGGTCAGAACTTTGTCAGATGATATATAATGTAATTTTTTTTCTTCATAAATATGCAATAACAACTTTTAAAGGAGGAAAGCTGCAGCACCAAGAAAACATCAGCCTAGGACAGGAAAGTGATATAAAAGAGCTTGAGCAAGAGGGAGTGTATAAATATTTGGGAGTTTATGAAGGATCAACAACAAAGCATAACCAAATATGAATAAAACTTAGTAAGGAATATTTTAGAAGACTACAATTAATACTGAAAACAGTGCTGACATCTAAGAGCAGAGTTCAAGCGATTAACCAATTTGCTCTTCCTGTCCTTACTTACAGTTTTGGATTGACTGACTTCTTCTTCTTTCGGCTTTTCCCAGTTAGGGGTCGCCACAGCGGATCATCTGTCCGCTCATGATTGGTAGTGGAGTTTTACTGTGTTTTGGAGTGACTGACTACGGCCGCAAAAAGTATTGGACTGGTTGGAGAGGAAAACAAAAAGGATGCGGCATGCTTATCAAATGATTTATAAAAATCAGTGAATGCCAAAAGTATATATTGCCCATTATGAAGAAGGTATTGGCCTCCTCGAAATTGATTACATGTATAGATTTGCAATCTTTGAACTACATACATATCTGTTGACCTCACAGGACCCAAATGTAGAGAAAGCTTTAAAATATGAGAAGGTTTCAAAATGCCAGTTCAAAAGATAAAGTGTTTTTTGTCTTCCATAAGTGAAAAATTTCATCAGATACTTTAGAAGTTCAGTCAACTTCTTTTATACACACATATATACTTCTTCTTGACATGGAAAGCAGTTTTAACGATTGCTCTGACTTCTGCAAGAAGTGTGCTGAATTGCAAGTAGTTATGAGAGATCACCCTCATCTCATTTTCCACAAAGATGGGATTTCATTGTGGACCATTCATTCGTTTATACACAAAATGCTATCTGAATTTATTTTGCGCCAAGATATCTATCTCCCTATCTTCTTTTCAGAACTGAAATATGAAAGAGAAATGGTTCTTCATAATCTGGATGTTCACAGACAATTCAGATATCATGACAGAATGAACATTTTCAGAAACTCTGAACACTTATTTATTTTTTATGGTGGTAAAAAAAATAGCAACCTGTGTCAAAGCAGACTATTTCCAAATGGTTGTCTCATGCGATATGGCAATTCCATGCAGGGTCATGCTTCACCCCACAATAGTCTTGGCGTCTTCTGTGGACTGTTGGAAATGGGTGGATTATAGACATATTCTATAAACAGCAACTTGATCATCTGTACATAACTTTATAAATCACTACTGATTAGATACCTTCTCTAGGTGTAGAGCAGGCTTTGCTAGGACCATTTTCCAGAGGTTCCTGAAACTTCTTTCTTCCTCAATGTCAGTATAAGAAGTACTAGTAATCTACCCATATAGCCAGGGCTACTGCAGCAATGATCAAATGATGAACATACTACAGCTGCGTAAGTAAATTTACCTTAACTTCATCCCTCTTATTTTTAAATGTTTTTTTTGGTGGTAGGATGAGGAGTTTCATTTTTATTTTCTTTGGATTGACCTCTTTCAGGGTTCTAGCCTCCACTTCTCAATTTTAAAGGACTTGGTACCTAAACTTTTGGATTTCCTGATCTCTGCTCAAGCTTATAATTGTTTTGGGCATTGAAGCTGGCTGGCTGATACACACACACACACACACACACACATATATATATATATATATATATATATATATATATATATATATATATATATATATACATATATATATGATATATGATATAACTCATTTATCTAAGGCTAATGCAGTAGGGATCTTTTGAACATATACTGTTATGGTAAGTTTACTTGCACAATTGTACTATTCCTAACTTTTCACAATCTCCTGGAGTATGAGGCTGTAATGCTCAATTCCTTTGTCTCTTCCCCATAACATAGTATTGAACGTACCTGTCACTGTGTCCACCCACTATACAAGTGATGATATCTCTGTATTGCCTGGTCTCTAGCTTGTGTGGCTATCATGGTGTCTGTTACACAATATAATCAGTACATTCACTGTCCTGCATTGTCTTGTTGTGATATGTCATGCATAGCTTATTTCTGTGCTGTGTGTGTCATGGGCCATATATGTGGGACAGGCATTGCTTCACTACCAGTGCCACAAAGTATTGACCACCTCTGACTCACCTGCAGTAGTGTTTCTACATGTTCCTCACTTGAGTCGTCACTGTGTCCTTATGATGCTTCTACAACTAGTATGGAAGGCCATGCAAAGGTTTTCATCTGCTACTCTCTGTAATTATGTTATTCCATGTTTTGCAGCATGTAACCCACAATAAACCTCTTGTTGCATACAGTATATCTGGACTGCATTCTATGCCCTTTGGAGGTGTGTTGACATTGGAAGTATAGGTTCATAGGTTTATGGGTAGGTACTAGGCTATCTGCCCGAGGGCATTTATAAGCCTAGCCAGAGTGTGTCGGCTTTTGTCGCCCCATTGATTAATTAACTGATCCTCTGTCACACAGAGCCAATGAAGTGATCCCAGGGGTGTATTTTCTGTTACCCATCCACTCGTCAAGGTTTCTGTTGAAGAGTGTTAGTGAGGGGCACTGCCTGATGTAATTTGGAATTTTGTTCCAAAGCATGGGGAGTCTCTGTGACAGGAATCTATCCCTCCAACATGTTCTATTTATTGTTGTGGCGAGGTTTAGCTCACTAGAGCGCATGGCTCGCAGTGAACTGGATTTCTTTAGGTGGAGCATGTCCATCAATTCTAAGTTGGACATGGCTTTGTAAGTCAGGCAGAGATCACCTCTGAGTAAGCGATATGCCACTGAGTACAGTCAGAGTTTTTTCAGTCGGGCTGCATAGGACATATGTTTGAGACCAGTAATCCTCTTGGTGAGGTACTTTTGTGGTCTTTCCAGCTGTTGGAAATGTCTTGTGAGGTACATCTCAAATGGGGCATTGTACTCTATGATGGGTCTAATGAGTGATGAGTAGAGGGGCACTATAACCTCTTTATTTCTAGATGTGAACCCTTTAGTAATTAGATGGGCCACATTGAAGGCTTTACTAACTACTTTGGCAATATGATTGTCAAAGGAGAGATTACTATCTACCTGGGTCCCCAGATCTCTTATTACCTCTTCTGTATTGAGGGGGCTGCCACCTATGTGGTAATTCGTGGGTGTTTTGTTTTTCCCAAATGGGATGACTATGCATTTTTTGGCATTTAGATTGAGGCCATGACTTTGACACTAGGTGTCCATCTCAATAAGGCCCTTTTGGAGGATGTCTGTGTCAGCCAGAGTGTCAATTATGGCTCTCAGTTTGTAGTCATCGGCAAACTTGGTTAGCCATAGTCCTTCTGTGTTTGCCTGTACTTCTGAGAAGTATATGCCAAACAGTAGGGGTCCCAGGATGAAGCATTGTGGGACACCACTTGTGACTGGTTTAGAGTTGGACCTGAAGCCCGCTATTCTTACTGTGTGAGTTCTGTCTGTAAGCCAGTTGGCAATCCATCTCGTGACGTAGGGGTTTATGTTCAGGCTGGTGAGGTTTTCTGTAATACCTGAGTGGGGAATAATGTCAAAAGCCTTGGCGAGGTCAAGGTAGGCTGGTGAACCACCTTACCCTCGTCTATGGCCTTGGTGACTGTCTCGAAGAAGTCAACCAGGTTTAGTAGGTATGATCTGCCCTTAACAAAGCCGAACTGGGTCGGGTCAAGTGTTTGGAGGTTCCCAATGTCTTTGTTAATGAGTTCCATTATGATGCGCTCCATAGCCTTGCAGACCAGGCTAGTCAGGCTTATGGGGTGATAGTTACCAGGGTCAGTTGTGGCCCCTCCTTTGTGGAGAGGAATAACCATTGCTGTGTGCCATTCTATGGGCACGTAGTCTGTGGAGAGGCTGAGGTTGAGCAGTGTGTTTAGGTGGGGGGGTTAGTTTGTTCTGTAGTTCTTGCAAGATGCAGCCTGGGACACCATCTGGTCCCATTGATGCTGTGTTTTGGCTTTTCAAAGAGCTGTTTTCACCTGTGCATCTGTGATTTTTGGGACACTACACTTTTCTTGTATTGTTGTGGGCCCTTTTGGAGGTGAGAGGGGGGGTGAAGTTTGCACTGAATCTGTCTGCCAAGATGTTGGCAATATCAGTAGGTTCAGTATATTTTGTGCTATTTTGCACTAGTTCAGTGCATTTCTGCGAGTTGCTACTTAGATTCTTAACATAGCTAAAGAAGGCTTTGTGGTTATCTTTTGAATCCTTGGCTATTTTTCTTTCAAGTTAGTCTTGGATGATTTCATGAGGGACCTCAGTCTCTTACTGATACTGATCAGGGATGTCTTTCCTTCTTGAGATTTGCTTTTTTTCTGAAGTAGTTTCCTCCTTCTATTGTAATGGCTGTTTATTGCAGGGGTCCACCAAACTGGTTTCCTTGTCTAAGAGAAGTGAGTCTTGGTTTTGCTAGGGATTGCACGATCCATGCATCCTTGTAGCTGCTCATAGAGTGCATTTGTAAAGGTTTCTGCATCTTGGGCAGCATTATCCTTTAGTGTGGGGTCTGTGAAACTTACCCCCTCTGTCTTAAGTAGGGTGAAGTTTGCTTTAGACAAGTTTTCTACTGTGGTTTCCTTAGTTGGGGGTGGTGGTGTGGTGTGGACATCCAGAGTGATTAGTTTATGGTCTGATCTAACCAGTGATGGGTTGACCTCCGGTGTGGAGCACCTGTTGCCCATGTTGGTGATGACCAGGTCCAATATGTTTGCACCTCTGGTAGGGGAGTTTACCAGCTGATCCAGGGCATTTGAGTTGATGAATTCAAGGAAGCACTGGGCCTGGGAATTTGTAATCGAGTAGTTTTCCCAGTGGATGGTAGGGTATTTGAAATCGCCCAATATCAGGGTGTTTGATAGGGCCTTCATGTTTTCCAGTGTCTCCAGAAAGGTGAAGTGGTGGTCCTGGGTCATGAAGGGCGATCTGTAGCAGGCCACAATTTGCATTGCAGATTTGCCAGATGTTAGTTGAACATGGATGATCTCAGAGGAATCATGCTGCGCCATCCTTGATGAATATGGATACACCCCCTCCTTTTGTGTTTTGGTCCATGTTCAGCAGCTGAAACATGTGGTATGAGTTGTAGCCCAGTGCTGGGGTGCTCTCTGGAGCCTTGAACCAGGTTTCAGTTACTGCACAGATGTTGACGTTCTCCATACTGAGCAGTGCTTTGAGAGCGTGCATTTTGAGATTTAAACTCCTGGCATTGAGTAGCATAACACTCAGTTTTTTGTTAATTGTGCTGTTTACAGAGGTGGGTTTGACTTTTGAGCCTTTCCTAAAAAAGACACTATGGGGGCAGCAAGAGCCTTGGCCAGTATTCGAAAGCCTAGGGATGAAAGATGCAAGCCATCTCTTGCGAAGCAATGCGGCTTGTCGAGCATGTTGTCACAGGCTGACAGACACTGGATCCCCTTTGAATGACACCAGAAGCTTAGCCAATTGTTGAAACTGATAATTTTTTCTTTATACTGCGGTATCATTCTTGGTGAGGGTAAGATGCTACTCAGGGTCAGGTTCATACCAGCGTGGGCTACATGATCAGAGAGCTCTTCCATGTCTCTTTTCATGTAGTCCAGGGAAGTACTTCTCAGGTCATTCAGACCAACATGGACAATGACAGAGTCATATTTGTACTTGCGCTGGAGTGACTTGAGTGCTTGTGTTATGTGGTGGATTCTGGCTCCCGACAGGCAGCTAACAGTAAACTTTCTGCTTGTCCAGCCTAGTGAGTGGAACGTCATTGTGCCTGACTATAGAGTCACCTACTACTAGTGTGTTAGGTATGTTATTTCATCTTAAGGGCTGTGATTGTGCGGCACACTGATTTTGTGTTTTATGTGTTGTCTGATTTGTGATGGGAAGTGCAGGTTGTTTGGGTGTCTGCTGTGGAGGTCTCTGATGCTTTTGCAGGTTTTTATTTAGAGCCTCCGAGTATGATTTTGTGTATTTATGTGTATTTTTTGCCAGTGCTGCTTTAGTAGGACTGTGTGTGGCTGGAGTTGTGGTGCAAATGTTAACCTTTTCCTCTTGACTGTCTGTTCCAGTCTTAGGTGGAGACAGCTTAGCTTCCAGTTTGGCTGTATAATTGCATCCCTCTCATATGTTAGTGTTTTGTGGTAGGAGGAGAGGGTTGTAACATTGCCTCAAAATACCCAGTTTCACCAGCTGGACTGGAGAGTGCACCTGAAGTTGCCCTTTGGTCATGCCTGAATAGTAGGGTGAGCTGGTTAGTCGCTTGGTTGGTGAGGGGTGAATAAAGAGCCTTTCCCTGCTGGGCAATCAGTGTCAGGGTATCTTAATGCTTGCTATTAGGTCTGAGCAAGTGCGGGGCTGTAAGATGCTTTTTGAGTGCTTAGGTTGAGAGTTAGACTAGTTTCAAGGGAAAAACTGAAGAGGAGACTTAGTGGAGCTGGGAATAATTTAACTGTAGCTAACCGGCACTACCTGGTGCGCAAAACCATGCAAACACGTTTTTTTATAGTAGGGAAATGAAAGAGATATAAATTAGCCTAAAATGGCCAATAAACTACCAACTTCTGAACTGGAACCACTCCTCCTGGGACAGATAGGTTGCTTAAAGCTCCCCTCTCTTACAGGTGAATAGAGAATCTTCCTTCTATCCAAGTAAGGTATGGGCAACTCAGAAACTAGTATCACAGCCCTGAATTCAGCACTAGCCTGAAAACTGGACTATACTAGCTTAGAAAGGTGGGAAACAAAGAATTTTTTTTTGAAAAGATAAGGCAAACACAGTAAAAAATATACTTAACACAGCTTTAAATGACTACAAACGATCAGAAAAGGCTATCACACTTTAGTGTGTAGCCAACAACAGTTAAACAAATTATTTAAACAAAAAACAACTTTTTAAAAGTGCAGGCAGTCAAATAAGTACAATATGTGAAAAAACAAGCTTTTAAATCACAATAAATGCTGCAAAATCTGTATTTAGGCAGACAACAGTTACGTACAGCAAGAAAGTACAGAAAACTGATACTTAATCACTCCAAAGTCTCTCTCCTAAACTAGAAGGCTTGTATCAGTTTAAGACTTTCTAGTCCTACCCAGTAGGTTAGTTACTGGAAAGATGGGAAACAAGTGCAGATGTGGTCTTTTAAACCAGAAACTTGAAAGAGACAGAGAAACTGTCCAAATGGTCAATAAACTACAATTTCTGGGCCAAGAACCTCTCCTCTCATGGTAGACAGGCTAACTAGTGCTTACCACTCCCACTGATAAGCTAGAAGGCTTTCTTCCAACACAGAAAGGCTTGTGGGGCTCAGAAGCTTACCAACAGTCCTAGATACAGCAACTCTGTATCTGGACTAGGTTAGTTACAGGAAAGGTGGGAAACAAGCGCAAGTGCAGCTTTTAAACCAGAACGTTGAAAGAGATGGGAAAAAACTGCCCAAACAGCCAATAGCTACAATTTCTGGGCTAGGAACCACTCCTCTTGTGGTAGATAGGCTACCTGATGCTTACCACTCCCACTGATAAGCTAGTAGGCTTCCCTCCCACACAGAAAGGCTTGTGGGACTCAGAAGCTTACAAAGAGTTCTGGAATACAGCAAATCTGTACCTGAACTAGACTAGTTACAGGAAAGGTGGTGAACAAGTACAAACATAGACTTTGAAGCCAGCAAGTTGAACGAGATGGAAAACTGCCCAAACAGCCAAATAAACTACAATTTCTGGGCCAAAACTCCCATGGAGGATAGGCTACCTAGTGCTTACCACTCCCACTGATAAGCTAGAAGGCTTCTCTCCAACACAGAAGGGCTTGGGGGGCTCAGACGCTTACCAACAGTCCTGGATACAGCAAATCTGTACCTGGATTACACTAGTTATAGGAAAGGCAGAGACCAAATGCAAAACGGGCTTTTAACCAGAAAGTAGAAATAGATGGAAAAACTGCCCAGATGGCCAATGAACTACAATTTCAGTGCCAAAACCTACTCTTCCCATGGTAGATAGGCTACCTAGTGCTTACCACTCCCACTGATAAGTTAGAAGGCTTCCATCCAACACAGAAAGGCTTGGGGGCTCAGAAGCTTACCAACAGTCCTGGATACAGCAAGTCTATTTCTGGACTTGACTAGTTACAGGAAAGGCAGGAAACAAGCTTAGAATTTATTTATTTTTTTGTTACAGAAAAGCAGCTAAAACAGCAGTAAATGCAATTCAAATTGTAGTGCAGGCCAGCACACCTGAGCGTGTAGCAACACTATGGCAAATACAGTTCAAATAAATGCAATTAAATTAACAAATGACTAAAAAACAAGTGCAGAAGGCAGTAAATTAGACAGCTACTAACAAGCAGTAATAAGTGCAGAGTAAGAGCGACTGAACAGATAACAGCACACAGAAATGCAACTAAGACAGTTACAATAAGAGCAGATGAATAAGATATATATATATATATATATATATATATATATATATATATATATATATATATTTTTTTTTTTTTTTTTTTTTGAGGGAAGGAACAGAGCAGGATTAAGAAGCTACAGGGGTTGTCCTTCCCAAATGCTCTCTTTGTACACAGTAGGAGTGCCTGAAATCAGAATATGATCTCACTGCACTCAGTTGAGTGAGCAAATGAGATGGGCCCAGAAGGAGTATCCAAATACAAATCTACAAGAGGGGCGGGCAATTTCAAAGCCACCAACACTAATACCAAA